>NW_010549646.1:0-29342 GCF_000687285.1 Phaethon lepturus
TACTGAGAGAGTGGTCAACCATTGTAACAGGCTGCCCCAGTCACTATCACTGAAAGTATTCAAAAACTGTGTTGAAGTGGCACTTCGGGACATGGTTTAGTGGGCATGGTTGTGTTGGGTTGATGGTTGGACTTGATGATCTTAAAGGGCTTTTCCAACCTTAATGATTCTGTGACCCTGTGATAAAATGCCAAGCTTATGAATATTTCTTTTCCTGAAAGTATTCAGTGGTACATTAGTGTAATGGGCAAAGTTTTCTTGGCTTCCTCTTTTCTATAGATATCCATCATAATGTTGCAGTTCCTCTGTTGTAAATAGTTCAATGTGAAAACAAAATTATAATAATTGAGTGGTGTTTTTTTTTTACTTGTCAGCACTGTGGAAACCAAAGTCAATATATTGGAATAGCAATAGAAGGAGTTTTAACATGAGATGTGGGCTCTTTGGCTTTTCAAAGGAAACCCTGCTGCTGTCTTTGATAGGAGGCAGTTCTTGTCCCTTCTTTTTCCATAAAGCTGTGACTCCTTCCCTTCGGCCAAGGAAGAGATTATAAACCATTTAGTTACCACCAAAAGATGATACCGTGTAGCTTATGAGGGTTTTGTATGGTTGTTTTAGTATTGTGCTATAGCAAGGAGGGAGAAAGCCTTCCGAAAGAGGGACAGAATTTGCCATCTTCTGTGGTGTGATGGGGAACATTCATAGAAGACTCAAATTCTATCCTCATTAGGCAGTTAAGTAATTAGTGGCTCTTTTTACTCCCTAAAATGAAACTTTGTTTGCTTTGACTTTTGAAAAATCGGGGGAGGAGAAAAACAAAATATAGATGTTGAGTGTATCTTTCTGGGAAAAGATCTGAAAATGAGAAGTTGAGGTCTTCTATGAAAGTGATTGGGAAGCCAAGCCAATTTTACTAGTAATTATATTTACAGAACTATAAAAGACCAAGTGACACTAGGGAAAAATAAGGCAATTATTAGTTAATTTTCTCCTGTGTTCATGTGGAATTTTATTTCAGCAAATGTGATTAAGTTACTTAGCTTCTCTGTATTTCATGGTATTTCAGAACAGCTTGTTCACTATACAGAATTCTTATGAAGAAAGAATTATTTCTTTCTTACCTAGCTATTAGCTAAATTAAATAGAAGGTAGGTTATTGAAGGTAGGTAGAAAAGTACTTAAAACCATGTTAGATATTAAAGAGGACAAATATAATTTTTAAAGCTACACTACTATCATGTAATAGTCTTCGAGAGACTATTTTAACCTTTCTTGCAGGAATATGAATTGCAAATGTCTAGTTTGGAATTATTGAGGGTTAAAATGCTATGAATGGCACTTTAAGTATAGGGTGAAGTAATCAGTTGTTTAGAGTGTTCTTTATCTTTTAACTTTCTCAGAAACTTTGTATTTTATGCCTGTATTATCTCAGTATAGCTTTTTCTGTGAGGTCTTGTCTGACTGAAGCTGTATGGAGTGGAACATGCATGTTTTGATAAGTAAGCCTTGTGACATATTTGTACCTCAGTGTGGTACATAGCAAGTTTTGCTTTCTCCACGTAATTTGTTTGTCATAAACTTCATGAAACATCAAGAGAGACTATCGCAGCTGACAGAAATGGGTGCCGCATCACTGATTTAAATGGATTTGTGCCTGCCTACATCCATCATAGATTTGGTTGGCTTCCAAAATATCTTTTCCGTCAGAAATGACAATTTCAGCCTGTTCCACTGGTAATATTGCTAGAATTAATGGTGGTATTATGCAGTAAAATGTAACTGGCCAGATTCTGCCAGTTGGTTTTCTTATTAGGCAACCTTATTTTTGCTTATACTGCAATGCTTCTGTTTTATGACAAATACAGGTTTTTAAAAAATTAATTCCAGTGCAGAAAAAAAATAAAACCTTTCTGTTTTGATAGTCTTACCCAACCTTAGTCACTGTGTTGATATGCATAGAGACTGCTGCTGCAAACAATATTTTGCTCACCAGTAATTCTGACACTATTGCTTTCCCTTTGCTGCATCAGATGTTAAATTGTTTCTGCTTTCAAGGCCCTTCACGGTATCACTCCTCCCTGCTTATTTCCGACTCGATGTCAAATGCCTCACTCCTGCTCCCAGACGGCTCCTGATGTCAGTATCTTCCCCGCTTGCCACTATGTGTTCCAGCAAACCCTGCTTTCTCTTACACCATCCCCCATGCTTGAGAAGACATTTTTGTAAATGCCTGTTGGGCTACTTCATTATCCCCTTCAAATCCCTCCTTAACTCCCCTTTGCTCCGATGCCTGCAGGGATCGTGCCGGCGGTTAGCCTGGTGATGTCTTATGGCTACTGCCAATATGGTCCCACAGCTTCCATGCACTCCCCGGTCAGCATCCATCTGTTCCCTCTCCTCTCGCGCTCAGGGTATGCTTGTGCGCCTGTCACTGTTGCTGGGGGAATGACAGGAGAACCGAAGTAATTTCACGTCAGCTATGGAGGACGCAAGCAGCTGGGAGCTCAGCGTGCGTGGACCGCGCCGGGTGCCAGGGTGCAGCACAGCTGGGGCGCAGGCACCCCTCCTCAGCCGTCCTTCCCAAACCTGTGCGCAGGGATCCTGCCCTACGGTCAGGGTTCCGTACTGAACTTTGCCCCTCTCCAAGTAACTCTCATCCAGCTTTAAAAATCTAACTTGAATGAGACATCTGAAATTTAGTAAGTGGTAGAAAAACAGAAGGGAATATACTTTTTTTTTAATCACTAAATTACTACTGAATTTCGGATAAATGGGATAGAGACACACAAAGTGATCCAATACATATCAAACAGAAATCAGAAGTTTTCAAGTCCCAACTAGCAATATTGACAAAAGATAAAAAAAAAAAATTCCATGTGCTGTTGCTGACAAGTAACATCTCGGTAAATGAGAAAAGATAATTTCATAAAATCAGCAACACTTTGACATAACCAAATTGTCGTTGTTTTAAAAAGTTCAGCACAAATACCAATAGAACAAAGAATAAATAGATGATACAAAGACCAAGTTCTACATCACCAAAGATATTTTGATACCTACAGTATTGGGTTGCATGTCTTCTCTGCGATCTGGACGTGATCAAGTGTGCTTTGGGAGCCTCTACTACAGTCGTGCTTATTGCCTAGTACTTTCAGACTGTAAAGTAATCCTGGGCTTCTTGGAAGCTAGGTGTTCAGGTATCTTCACCTGTGCCTAGGAGCTGTAAGCAGCTATTTAATATCAGTACAATGTGGATTTATTTTGAAGATTTCAGGAATACATATCCTAAAGCCACAGAGCTTATATGACTCTCCCTAACTGCATAAGCAGTTAACTTCTGGATAGACACGGTTTAGAGAATTTCAGTTTAGGAGGACTGGGTTCAAGGCTTTTTGTGGATTTAGCTGGAGTACATTTTGTTCAAAAGGTTTTGGACACATTGTTAAATGTGTATTTTACTGATTTTCTAGAAAAGAAAGATTTTTTTTTAAAATATGTTTGAACTTCAGAGTCATTTCAGCTAATATTGTTCAATTTGGTTTTATAGAATCTTTTGTTATATAGAGGACCAAAAATAATTTCTAGTTTTATAGACAGATAGCTTTGGAGTTTTCAGGAGAAAATAAATTACTATCCATCCCTACCTTTAAAAAAACTAACAAACCAAGCCAACCGACCAACCAAACAATACTTCCCAAAACACCCCCCTCCCCAACTTTAACACTTGAGTATAATTAAATATCCTTGGCCTTTTCTGGGGAGGATAAGCATATTTTTTTCCTCTTGAGTAATTCTGGAGTTCTGTGATGCTTACATGACTATCTTAATTAGGAATGGAAAGAAGTTGCAATAAAGTACTGCTTCAAATGGGAGCTAGACAAGACAAGAGATAAATTATTCTCTAGAAATATTATGAAATATCTGAAGTCTAATATAAATTCAATATGTAGCCTTTATTCTTAGCAAGTATTATAAGAGGAACCTATTTTAAGATTATTAGTCTGAAATCTGGATTTAACTGATACTGGTGTTATTACCAGTTAGTAACTTGTGACATATGGTGGTAGCATCATTAAAGATAATAATAGGTAAGGCTCTTAAACGATACTTGCAGTTCTGCAGTGCTAACTTCTGACTCAAGTGGACCAAGAAATTGTTCCTAACAGAGTCGAGCATTCTGCCTAGGAGAATAAAAAACAGTGAAGTGTAGGGATATGATCCTTTGTCTTAATATGACAGCAATATGGTCATTACTGATGTATTGGCTTCCCCATTTGCTTATTTAAATAGTTTTAGAAAAGTGACTATAGTTGGTACTGCAAAACTTCAAGCTGTTCAAATAAAAGCAAGTTTTGAATACATTATACTGTATTTTTCAGTGGGAAGTGGATGTTTGTCTTACTAGTTGCAGGGTTTTTTGGGGAAAAGTAATGTATTAGGTGGAAGATTAGGACACTAATAACAAGAGGGAGAGCTGAATATGTCTGATTACAGACATAAATACTTTCCGGGAATGCTTATTAAATATGAACTATTGCTGGAGCTAAATTAAGCACATAACTCCCTAAAGTTGGAAGTCTAAAACGGGAAAGTCTTTCTAAACTTGAGGTGGTGAAAGGGGCAGTATCAGCACAACAGTTGTAGTGACATGTAAGAAGACTTTTTTCTCAGATGGTCCTTGCTTGCCCATCCCTCAGTCCTTGTCTATACAAGTGTAACCAAGAAGTTATTTTTCAAGGGATAACACAACTTGGTGCTTATCCAACTTCACTGTCACATCGGGAATACTTACTTACACATGTCAACTTATCTCCTCTGCAGTTTAATTAGTAAACACAGGCTTCTGCAGTTCATAATAGTACCCTTTAACACCTATTTTACTACTTAGTCTCATTCTTTTTTTAATTAAGTGTTTTCGCCCAGTAAGTACATAAATAACCTACATATAATATTCCACCTAGACTTTGTTTCTGGGTAGTACCTAGAAATAACACTAACATCTCCAGCTATTATGTCTTATTACATGATTATTTCAAAATGAATTTTGGGGATATTGGACATATGTAAATGTGGAAACAAAAAAACTAAGAACAAGGATTTTAAAATTTCTTATTGCTTTTGGTTTGCTTTTAAACAAAAGGTGGTTTTTTGAAAAAGCTACCTGCACATAGCCTTCAGAAAAAGGAACAATTCTTCTTTGAAGTTAAGTAGTCCTACAAATTTTTCTACTTTTTCCTGTTACTTACCAATAACCTCCAGAAGTGGTTCATAACTAGTCATCATAAAATCCAAACATTAAATACACTTACATTCCCATTGAGATTTTTTTCGTTTTCCTTACAAGCAAATGGTACAATTACCTCTTACAAAGAAGCATGTGATTTTAAAGGCCTGATCCAAGACCCGTTAATGCTAATGTGAGTCTTTCCATTTACTTCTGTCAATTTTAGATGGTCTTGCACATTCAATTAATATCAGAGGTTAATTATAATTTTTGATAACTTAGTCATGCTGAGGACCTAAGTATATATTGCTGATATGCTTTTCAGTCAATATTTATTGGTATAATATAGACTGAATTACTCTAATACTGAAAAATATAATCTACAGTGTCTGAATGGAAAAGTAGGCTGCACAATGTTTCTGAACCTCTAGATTGTTATACTATCCTGTAATGCTGTTCGTTTGTTTTTCTCCAAAAGACATCATAATAAACCAGTGACTGGCTGAGGGGAGGAAAGTTTCGTTCTCCTTTCTCCTTCCTTACTCCAAGTTCCACATCACAAACATGGGTCTATATTTTTACCTCAAAATACAAACTGTCCAGACAAGCAGCAAAGATTGTGGGACAAGCAACAAATCATTGTGGGATTTGGATGGTCTAGTCTTTCTATAGCACGGTAGTTCGAAGGAAGAATCTGTGCCTTAAGGCACTATACACATGCTCGAATCATCATCTTTGCATACCCATTCTATAGAGATTACAAAAATTTAAGTCTTTGGGGACAAAGCAGTTACTGTAACTCTGTCTAATTTACAAGGCTTGAACCCAATCTGGAACAACAAATTCGAGTTTCTGATATAAAGGAATGACATTTCAATGAAAGATAGAATTCCCAGTTATTGTGGTTTGGGTTTTTTTGGTTTGTTTTTTTTTTTTTGGTGGTGCAGGGGGTGGTGAGCTTGATTTGGGCAATGTGTGATTAGCAACAATCAACTGAATGCACGCAAAGCTGGCTCATAGGAGAAGTCTATGTGGAGTCGACAAAACATTTTTCACTAGTAAAATTTACACGTATGGAGAATGTCTCAAAAATGTGGGGAAAATGTATTTTGGAATTATTAATAAAAACAAATGCTTATTTTTAAGTCTTTTTTTTCTTACAAAAAAAAAGGAACATTTTAAAGGTTTGTGCCTAACTAGACAATGTAGCAAAAACTGTTCATGAGATGTCAGTGGAAAAAAAAGTATTTCTTACAGCTTGTCTTTCTTAATGGACTCTTACTGCAGCAGTTTTCTGCAAAGGTCTGATAATTGCTGATTCAAAAATCTTAATTGTAACAAAGTCTTAATCTTTTTATTGCAATTTTTGAAAGACTTGATGTAGATTGACGGTTTACAAACTTGAGTTGACAGTTTCTGTAACACTTGCAGCACCACCATGAATAAGATGCAAGTTCTGTTCCCACTAGTTATTTTATTGACAGTTTCGGTAACACTTGCAGCACCACCATGAACAAGATGCAAGTTCTGTTCCCACTAGTTATTTTCACAGAGTGCCTGTGTCATTCATTAGGGAGGAATTAAGTTCTGCACAATGTCATTGATGAAAATGAAATTTGTTTTAATAAAGCTCTGTCTTAAATATTAACAGGTAAGGGCTTTTATATTTCTATCATGTTACGTTGTTTTCCAAAGGAAATCCCTGTTCCTCCCTCCTGTTCTTCTGAATTCTTTTTTCCTTACTAAACGATACATTATTAAATAAATTACAATAAATTTCTAATAGCAGAACTTCAAACAGAAGGATAGAGAGATTCACTTCTGTCCTAACAATTTATCCATAATTTATTGAAGGATTTGTACCTAACCTCTACTGACTCCGATTCATAAATTGTTTAAGAACACAAAACCTAGCATTAACACAATAATCTAAAGCTTGTGATAAATTGAGAAGTATGATAACTGGCGTGTTATGTCATGTCCTATTTTATCTCAAAATACTTTTATTTCTCCAAATTCAAGGAAATGTAGATACCCCAACCTTCAACAGCACAATTATTTGGCTTATCATAATTTTAGATCTGTTCAGATAGCTCTTATGTGATTACAACAGAACTTACAAGATTTTCACATTAAGCTTTGAGACAAATATATGAGAAGCACTACTCAGTTCCAAAGTGGTGTGACCTTACTGCAATGTGCTTGAAATAGGCTTTTCTGATGGACCACTCCCCTTGTTGCTTCTGCTTCAGAGATGACACAGTAGTGCTGAGTTTCTCTGATTTCCTGCTGTATTTCTGGAAGCTCTGCGTGAACGGTGTTGGATGCGCAAGCGTTGCCCTGCTTTCTGCATTGGCTAAATAGGACGCACTGCCAAACCTGAAGCAGGTCGGTAAAGTCAGGCAGCGAGCTGTACCCTCCCACGTCTGCAGGGCGTTCAGAGCGGAGCTGCCTTTGGAATTCAGATGCTTTGCTTCTGGCCAGCTCCAAAAGTGGGACACAGGACCTCTATATGTCCGAGGAGTAACTTTTTATGTGTTTTCATCACCTTCAGGGCTGTGCTTTATAGGATGAATTTAAATTCCCAATGTTAAGCACTAATTTAAACAGAATGTAATAAACCGTACCTTAAATGATTTTTAATTTTTTCATAGTCTTGGTTATTTTTCTTAAGCAGCTATAAAAAATCCTCTGTTTTAAAACAGTGTATTGTAGCATAATACAGCACTGGAACTGAGTACACTACTGCTTTCAAATGACCAGGAAAAGATAATTTATTGTAGTTGGAATAAACATTTGTACCTGAAGAGCTATTCTTTCACCACATGCCAGCTAAACTGAAACTAAAAGTATATAAGCTGAAGCCTTAATGTGCCACTACATACATACACATGTGTGCACATACATGCATGTACATACACTTATATACATTTATTTTTCAGATGTAAAATATCATCATTCACTCCACTGGAAATACAAAGTTATAAGTGTTGCAATCAGCTCAGAGATCAGGGTCAGTACTTAAAACCTTTTGAAGAACACTGATATTTTCCCAGAACACTGTCCTTACACCCATATCAGTAGTGTAGATACATATAAAATATACTATGTTGGCATTTCCAGTGTTTCAAGTAGTTAAAAAAATAATATTTTTGTCTGTGTAACTAATGCAGAAGCACTTGATCTGTACTATTTTAGGTGGAATTTTTGAAGACCTTTTTAGTATTATGTAGTTACTTCAACAATCTAAAATCTATTTTTAAAAGATTTATTTAAAGCAGGGTTGGATGTTACGATATGTTTTGATCAGTTCCACCTAGCCATGTTCTCGTGGAATTTTAACCTGTTTCATTCTGCTGCTGCATCAAAGTTATTCTCAGAGAAAACTGTCTCATCTTTTTGGAACACTTGAATAACACAAATCATTGTGCAAAGCACATACACATTCAATGTGTTGCTGAATATACTGCTATGGACAGGAGTAATCACTTTACCTGTCTCAAAAGTTGGCCAGGTATTTCACTTTTTGATAACTACAGGTTATCAGTTTTCCTTTTCATTTGTTGATGTGTTTTGCTGTGGTGTGCATTCCAGAGAGAAAATCGAGATTAATGAAAATAGGTCAGATATTCAGAAAATGTGAAATAGCAAGGAAAGAGGTGCTGGGTTTCACTTTGGTGAATAGTAATGCGTATGATGCACTTAAAGCAAATAATTTAGCTCGGAATGAATTTGAATCAGATATGTGTTGAACAAGTGCACTGGAATTATACTGTTTAGTAAAGAACTTCAAAAGTACAGGTATTTTTCAAAAGATTCATGGAATAAATAGTAGTCTGTTCAGTGTGTGTTTTCCTTTCTGAAGAAAAAGACAACAGAACCAGCATAACACAAACAACATTTTGAAGAACCTTGAGCCACTTGAAACGAAGTCTTAGTTTCTAAATTTTCCCATATATATGTGTGTGAAAGGACAAAATATTGTGCATTTCTTCCTCAAAACACAAACAACAGTAATTCCTGCCAATTAAATGGATAGAAATTACAGGATTTTTTATTTTACTGTGTCTTTCAGTCTCTTCAAACCATAAAGATTTTAAAGAAAAATCTAATTTTGATTCATCCAAATGGCTTTCGGTTCTCCTTTAGGGATTCATAGAATTGTTTTAAAAAAAACTTGAGTGGATGCAATTTTAATTAGGTGAATTAATTAATTTTTTAAATTACTTTTATTTTTTCCTAATCTTAACAAAATTAGGCTCAGGATTTATGATTATTGTTTAATTTATATAATAAACCTGTGGGGTTTTTTAAACTCTGGGATGCTAGGTTATGATTTCTTAATATTTTTCTTACTTGTAGTTGTTAGCTAGATTTTATCTTGGGTACATATCTGTTTAACCAACATGAAATATAACGTATAAAACATATAAAGCTAATTATCAATGTCATTGGCCGCCTGTCCCAATTCCATTCATATTTGGTGACTGGATTCCAGTACTGGGTTTATGCATGAAATTCCTTGTTGAATGCCACTTAGATGTTATGTTATTCAGATCTAGTTAGGTGGTTCATGTCAAAAATGATGTTAGTACTCTGCAAGCAGCATAAATTTTCACTTACTTGTAAATAGCCATCTTTTTTTATCAGTTGGTATATACTTTCCTGAATTTATATCTATCTTATATTATCCAGCACACAATGTTGGTCTACTCTGGTAATAATAATGACTTTCATGGGAGAAAATTAAAAAAAATCCACAGAAACATATTGTACTAGAGTTATCTCCATTTGCTAAAGTCTCTTTAGTTCTTTAAAGAAGGAGAAGGCTTTGGTGGAAAGTAACAGAGTAACTCCAGTAGGATACCACCAGTCTGAAGAATCCATATCAAGAAAGTTTTTCTGGTTTTTGCTCTAAGAAGATATATAATAAAGTGAAAAAGTTATATATATATATTTTTTTAATGTTCAACCTGAATAAAATGTCTGAGAAGCAAGTGGGAGCTGTATGACCAAAAAGGAGTGAGGTCAGCATCCTGTGGCTTGTATACCAATATATCCTATGGTTTGTACAATAAGGAATTGTGAGAAAGAATGCGTAGCTTATCACTTTGTGCTTCAGGTAGCAACCCACAAATGCTGTAGAGGGTTTTGCTGTAATGCTTTTAGCCTTTCGTGCTGTGATTATCTCTCACCACATTGCAGAATTCTCCATGCTAGTCTCTCTCCCCGGCACTTCGTCCTGTCACTCGCTTCATTCTCACATTCCCATCCAGAAGGTGGAAAGCTTTGTTTGGGCAAATCTGCATTAGGAAGAAAGTGTTCTGGCAGCAGCCTGGAATTGAAAGATACACATATGTGTAAATGGGTATATAAATATATATGTGTGTATGCACATATATGTTGTTGTGTTGTAACCTCAGCTGGCCACTAAGCACTACACAAGCTGCTCGCTCACTCTCCCCCTCCAGCGGGATGGGCGAAAGAAATTGGAAAAAAAAATAGTAAAATTCATGGGTTAAGATAAAGACAGTTTAATAGGACAGAAAAAGAAGGGAATAATAAAATAATAACAATAATAACAATTTAATAATTATTAATAAATTGTTGTTGTTGTTGTTGTTATTAAAAATGTAGAAAACAAGTGATGCACAATACAATTGCTCGCCACCCACTAACCAGTGCCCAGCCAGTTCCCAAGCTGTGGTCACCCCCTTCTTGGCCAGCTCCCCACAGTTCATATACTGAGCATGATGTTATATGGTATGGAATATCTGGGTCAGCTGTCCTGGCTGTGCCCCCTCCCAGCTTCTGTGCACCTCCTCACTGGCAGAGCATGGGAAGCTGAAAAGTCCTTGACTTAGTATAAACGCTACTTAGCAACAACTAAGTTATCAATAATGTTGATAACATCAGTGTGTTATCAACATTATTCTCATACTAAATCCAAAACACAGCACTATACCAGCTACTAGGAAGAAAATTAACTCTATCCCAGCCGAAACGGGGACATATGTGTATATATTTTAATACTTGTCGTTCCTGTAGCGGTTGACTCATGGATAGGCAGAAGGTAGAAGTACAGGTGTGGAAGGCAGAAGGCAGAACTTAGAATAGCTGTGAATTAGCGGTTTAAAGAATTGGCCAGGAACTAGAGTAACTAAGGATGCAACTGAGCCGTAACCTCCTTAATTTCTTTGGTTTTAGGGATAAACTCACAAACTGCTGTCTGGAACTAAACCCTTTGTTGGAAGCTGCTATCAAGATCCATTTAAGAACATGATTGTAAAAGTTTCCATATTATGTGTAAATGGATAGCTTTTAAAAAATACAGTACTTTCAGTAAATAATGTAGTGAATAATGTCATGACTTTGGGAAAGCTGTTCCAACTGAAGTTCAGAGGACCTAAAAGTTATATACACTTTCTGCTTACCTCAGGATGAAAACAACAGTGTAAGCACATAGAATGGGCAACACAGAGAACTTTATATCAACAGACTTTGTTGCTGAACCTCAGTTTGTAAGACCTGGCAGGCACAAAGGGATACAGACGGGTTTTTAAGTTGCATAAGAGAGAAATTCACATAGATCCATACTTTGCACTTTAAATCAAGGTTCTTCTACAGCTACTGAGTTTTCCAGTTGAAGGAATAGCTTCTTACAAACCTCCTAAGGCTTCTAAAACAATTTTTCTATGCAATTTTTCCTGCTACGCCAGATGTGATCCATGTTTCGGTGCTGTGCCTCTCTCCATGTATGAAAAAATACATTGTATAAAAGTCTGATCCTATTGAAGTTGATGGGAAGAATTCCACTGGTTTCAGCAGGTAAAGGTTTTCATTGCTTTAGTCTGTGTTGAAGAAAATAAGCCAGTGAACCAAATTGTTTGACATTTTCATCTTTGGAACTCCAAGCAGTACATTAACATGCCTTGTTTCTTACTCTCTTTTAAAATAAGTCTCCAGAGCTTGAGCTGTGCCCTTTTAGGAGTACAGGATCAGCCTTAAAGAACACAAACTGCACAAATGCAGCATTGGCAAAACAAAAAGTAGCTGAGATTTTGGTCCTAAGAAGAAGACCTTTCAACTGCAGCGTCCATATCAGTCAGCCTCTGTGCTCAGGTGAACAAGGGCTCAGTTATTTCCCATGCTACGCTGGAAATAGCCCAGATCCCAACTTTAATCGACAGCCGTTGGCTTTCTCCTCTGTCTAATGTTGGTTTTACATCTTTCAATAACTGTTCTCTCATGATCCTTCTCCTTAGAGTGAAATCTTACACTGCAAATGTTATTTACATCCCCAGCTGTCGTCTGTAGAAAAGCAGATAGGATCTGACTGCTCATCACTTATTGTCCCTCAGCTTCCTTATAAATATACTGAAGGGTCCCGCAGAAACTGGGGAGTGTGCTGTCCTCTTAACTTGCCAGTGTTCTTGCTGGAGGCATAGTAAGGTCTGCAATAATATATTTAGGCCACCAGTCTGAGGACAGCTACTTTCGAAAAAAAAGCAATCAAAAAGAAGGCCTATGTAAGGAGGAGTAGGAGGTAAAAATAAAAATACACTCACAAGCACTCTTCAAATAATTCTGAGGCTCGGAAAACTGACAGGTTATAATAGTTGTGAAAATGTTCTCTCTTCCCAATGAAATGTCACGGATTAGGTTTTAATAAATGCTGGTATTTACTAGGCAAAAAAATCTGGCTAGCATTATAAAATTCTTACTACATGGATGGCCTTATTTGATAAGGTGTGGTTGCAAATTTACTGTGTTCGAAAACAGAAAGCCTGCTCTGAGTATGTTTGGCATGCACAGACAGCCTCACAAAATATGTACATTTTTTGCAGATGAGAGGGAAAGACATTTCAGCTAGCATTTTTTTAATTTAAACTATTAAACTTCAGGGTTTTTTTTTAATATGTATTTCAATAATTATTATTATTTATTTAATATTTATTATTTAAAGTTTAACATGAAGAGACAAGTTCCTGTTTTCAACTTAACGCCTTTTGGAGAGGTTACTGAATTGACTGTATCGGCGGGGGGGTTTTCAACCTGTTTAACTTATAATTTGAAATATGATCTAAAAGCATGGAAAGAGCAAGAAATGAGCAGACACAAGAAGGCAAAAATAAAAATGGATGTTTAAGTCTTCTTCACATAACCATAACACTATAGTTATGATTGTAATCTTTACATTTTGACTGGGAAACCTAATTTATTCTGCAATAAAGTGAGCAGGAAGCTTTGTATGTCTGGTCTGTCCAGCATTTCATCCTAACTTCTCCCCTCCCACCAAACACTATTTTCTCCAAAACTGACAAGTACTGATCTGACTATCAAAGACCAAGAAGCACTCTTTAAAAATTAAGGTATACTTGAAATTTAAAGGGCAAAAAAATCATTACAAGGGATGAAAAAAATCTTTACAGATTTTATAGTCATTAGACTGACAAACAGATCGGCTTTTTGGTGTTCTGGTCCAACATATAACTAAGTAGCAGGACCAATGAAATCCAAAACTTTATAAATACTTGGGCTCTTCAGTCTTTTAATGCTTGAGAGGTTAGATTCCATTTTTTGGCAATATCAAGTAATGCATAAAATAACAAAGATCTAATTTTTCCATACCCAAATTAGCTATAGAATTGTTACAGAAAACATGTACTAGGTAAACATAAGAACGTTAGAGATGTTCACAGCCAAAATGTATTTTCAGAAAGGACTATTGCCATGATTATTTAGGTTTTCTATTTCACAATTTATCATATCAAAATTTTTCAATTTGCCAAACCCCATACATCATGCATAGAGGTGAACAGAGAGAATGCATTAATGAGGCAGATCACTCTGAAACTGATAGAATTGGCAACATCTTTAAGCTCAAATTTCCAGTGATACTGAATTTAAGAGTTATCACATAAATCATACATAATTTATTTTGCTCCTTAATAAATAATAAAATCTAAGAAGGTAAAATGTACATGCAGCTCTACATTAGAAGAATTACCAGTTCATTTCAATGCATCTCAAAATCAGTGGTGTCCCAGTGAATCATAGATTTTCCAATACACACGACTGAAAAAATAGTTGTTACGGATCTTCTGAAACTACAGTCGATGAGAACAATCTTTTTTTTATATATATGGGTTTAAACCTTCTAAACCATGAAATATGCAGGGACTGTAATATGTAAACAGTGTATTTTTCTGTGGATTGGTAAAAGGTAGAATTATTTTTAGAAAACCTAGAAATAAAGTTTAGTAAAATCATTATTAAACTTGAACACACAGGTGGAATATCATTGTCACTGTTGGAATTTGTTTCACAATGGCAGCCCTGAGATCAAGAGAGTGGGAGTTCAGACCTCGCTCATTTTTAAATCCTCACAGATTTGCAGGGTATCAGAGCAAATAAATTAACATCTCTTGCTTTGAATTACTCACCTATATGTACGGATAGAAGATTTCTGCCCTGAAGGGTTTTACGGCACATGAGTCATTCATGTGAAGTGTTGGGGGGGAGAAGGAGGAAGGGGAAAGTGCTTTGTGTTGAAACACTCACATAAATGGATTATACTGTTATCCACTTGAAAGTGGTCTTTGTTTCTAAGGTAATTTCATTTGGTATTCTAATCCTTTCAGGTGTTGATGTTTGCTTTGCCTTATTGAATCTGGAATAGGATTTTTGCATGCTTTCTTGATTTTTCTAACCATTAAAGCAGTCTGTGGCAGTGAACTGGCATAAAAGTAGTGTTATCCTCCCATGCCATTCCTTGCACATTCCTGTGAAGCTCAGCAGATGCCTTCTGTAGTTTGTTTGAAGTGTGGGTGCAGTTGCAAAAATGTCTCCATGTGGAAGAGCAGTTTCGGAATCAGGTTCCACAAAAAAGGGGTTTATGGAAAAAACTGATAAAACTGTCTCCCTGGCTTATTCACACTGATTCCAGGCAAAACAGGCTGATAAACTGGGTGCCCACAAAACAGTAATTGTTATTTATGCCACTCGTGAAATGTATGCAATAACTGGAGAGGAGCATAGATTTTGTACCTATTGCATAGACTATTAGAGAACTGTTCTTTCATGTTGGTGACTTAATTGAAATTTGCTAAAGAAGTTATTTCTAACCCATTTTTTTTATTTGCTTAATAACATGGACTGAAGATGCAGAAGCCAAATCTTGAAATATATTTCAATGATCACTTAGAGCATTAACAAAGGAAGTGAGTTATGACCACCAAGCAGTCTTTAATGCTGTATTTACAGCAAAAGTAATATGATAAAAAAACAGTAAACATTGAAAGCTAACAGTCAGCGAAATTATTCATCTTTCATGGGTAAAGGCTCGTCCTTTACTAAGGGATGGCTAAGAAAAATTTTAAAACTTTAGCGTTAATTATTTTGAAAGCATAAGTACAATATAAACATAAGTGGTGGCAGGAAAGGCTTTTTTTTTTTTTATTTATGCTGCAGTTTTCCAGAAGAAAAACAGCTATGCATGGAGGGTGGATGGCACTGTTTTTCTGCTTTTGTTCACCTAGGCTTGTTTTTGTTGTTCTCTGAAGACGTTTTATGTTGTTTGGAGTTTTGGGCACAATAGTCTTTTTAGGTAGCTGCTCTTGGCCCTTAAACCATAGCTACTTGGTGAGTTACGCTTGCGTCTCTGCCCAGAGCAAGATGTGGCAGAAGACTCTCTTTGCAAGAGTTCAGTCCAGCATGTAAGAGACTTCTGATATCACAAACTGGACAGGAAGGAGTGAAAAGTAGTAGTATGCAGATCATTTTCTGAATTGCTTATAAAGGGTACGCTAGTGAGCATGTCCTACTAGAATGCAAGGTAGATTCACAAGTGCATCCCTTTGTCACCCTACCATAGGAGATACAACTTGCTACCACAGGCTGGATAATTTGAGTGGTTGCATTTTTATTTTAAAAGAGAAAAGTGGTATGTGTTGGGGGACCAGAGGTGAGGGTGTCAAATTGGAATTCATAATTATCAGAAGTTAGTCAGAATTTCTTCTTCCTCCCCTTTCTG
This sequence comes from Phaethon lepturus, assembly GCF_000687285.1. Lineage (NCBI taxonomy): Eukaryota > Metazoa > Chordata > Aves > Phaethontiformes > Phaethontidae > Phaethon > Phaethon lepturus. Next base: position 16,260 of record NW_010549646.1, read on the forward strand.
CCAAAGAAAGTCCAAGGATGACATCATTCATTCCCTCCCTACCAGCACTTCACTCTTAGTGGTGTTCTGACCGTCTTCTGTGCTGGGTTTTGTTGCTGCTAGGAATAGCAATCCCTTTATATCCTGAATTAATCATGGAGGGTGGGAAAGGAAAAGGTAATAATATGACTTTTTCAGGACAGTAGAATAAGTAAAACAGAGATGCAGTCCTTCTTCAGCTGTCTGATATTATTTCTACCTCATAGAATTATATTTAGTTCTCCATTTGATACACTTCAAAGCTGGGGACAGATTCATTTTTGGTCCAGCCCCATCTCATAGTTATTCCTCAGACAAGATAAATTCAGCTACCTTTCTTACACTGGAGTCTTAGAGAAAGAATACTCCTTTCTCACTTTGTTCCTAGCACTGCCAGCTAACTTCTAGCATCTCAGTAGAGGGAGAAGAGACCTGTTTCAATTTTGTGTATGTAATCTTAATTCTACCCAAATGTCTCAAAAGTAGGGGCTAAAAGTTCCTAAACTTCACTTAAAATAAATATGTTAATCCCTAGGTAGCTTTAATAGGATACATTAAAAAATAGCTCCTTGATGCTAGAAAGGAACGTTTTGCCAAATTATTGTTATTTCTATCCGGTCCTGAGCAATTTCATAGTCTTTCTGTGTTTAAAATGCTTGTTTCTGAACAGAATTATTTACTATGGAAATTATGTGAATTTTTCTCAAAGGTATCTGTAGTCCCTATTAACAGATGTATAGGAAGACTCCTTATCCTTTCAGCATTCTGAGAAATACAAATAAGAGTGGGGAAATAAGACCTGAAAAAATTAAGTGACTTGCCTTATGAAAATATGTGATCTGAAAACTGAATTTAGATGTCCCAAGCCTGAGATGTCTTACACAGAAACCTGTCCTTTTTCTTCAGAATAAAGACTTATGCACGTACTTCAGCTTCAAATGGCAACACTAAGAAGTGAACAGCTTTTGTGTATTAATACTTTAAATATATACAAAAATGTTAACTACTTTGCTTTTAGTCCAGTTGAGTCAGATGCAAATAATATGTACTTCAAAATGGAAAAATTCTTCTCCAGTATGCTTTTGTAGTAAGTAGTACTATATATCTACACCTTCATTAGTGTCGTCTAGAATACCTGTTTCTAAGAGACTTTTATCACAGGTATACTACTATGCAAAAGTAATATTTATGGTCTTATTATTGAGATAGAAATGTATTTTTACTCTGCAGTCCAATTTATGAGGAATGCTTTTTTTTTTTGGTATGTAAAACAAGAGGGAAAAAAGAAGAAAATAAACATAAAAATTGCTACATAGACCATCTCAGGTATGTGGTCCTGCACTACAAAACTTGAATGACTTATTCCCATTTAAATTAATCAGATTGCCCATGCACTGATGTTGTTAATCAGTAAGACAGAAGTATATATTTATTGTTTGCCAGCAATGCAGAAAAACTTTGATTGAAGAGGCAAATTTCCCTAAATTTCTAAAATGTAGTGCTATTGCTGAATTTTTAATTCAGAACCTCTCTCTCTCCTCTTCACATTTTGGTGGATAAGTGGTTAAAATGAACTAAATTCAGAATAAGTCAGCAGCTGGCTTGGAAAGCAGATGCTATCTGATGACAGTGCTGGCTTGTCACTGATATCCCAGACGAATCAACCAAGCGTTTTAGTAGTATCTATTTTATAGAGAGGATTTACTGAAACAGGAAAATACAAAACCTTGATTCCCACAGTGAAATGACCAGCTATGATACATAATGAGGGATTTTTTTGCCTGGTCCTTAAAAGCCGAAAAATTCTTGTTAGGTAAGTGCCATCATAACACCAGCCCTGCGTTCAGTGCATTTTCTTGACTTTCATACTTTATTCTAATTGCTTTGCAGCTTATTATAGCTATTTTAAGGATCAATACTCCTTCACAGGGGCAGGATGAATAGGAATCAATGTGACCACTTCAGATCCTTCGGCAGGAATTGCTTCAAATAGCAGCCCTTTCTCTGCAGTAATCTGTGCCATTCTGGTAGCAGCATCAGTCACTGACAACAAGACACCTGAACTGTGTTTCTTTTCCTGTTCATTGGGATCTTTCATTGTTACAGAGACTGATATTCTCTCTTATAAGGTTAGGAAAGATCCATAATAGCTTTTATACCATTATATTTGAAACTCTAGACTTCATTAAAACACTCTTCAGCTCCTTCACTTCCAGCCTTCTTGCTGCTTATGAATTATTCAGGGTAGATTTCACTTGAGGTAAATAGTTTGATTTGAGGGTTTTTGTATCCGGATTTAGATGCATCGAGAAGTGTTAAACGCTCAGAATTTTAAGTGAGGAGAATTGCAGAGACTCAGCTATTAAGATGGAAGACATTTGCCGTTAGTGCTCTGGGGCTGCCATTGAGATCTCAGCGCGGTGCTATTTGTCATTCTGAAGTAGGTAGGCATTATGATGCCTGGAGTATAAATCAGCCTTTACATGGTGTCGAGTCCTGAAGCACTTTGAACACTCTAATCCACTTCTGAGTTAACAGGACATTTTTGGGTTTACAAGCTTTAAAGTTTCCCTTTTTATTTAACCCTGCCATCATGTTATTAATCATCATTATTTTCTAGAATTTTATATACCTCCCCAAATATAGTTCTTAATGTTTGCGTCAAAGTTGTGGTGACATCACTGAGATGAGCTTTAGCTTCAATCTCCTAGAAGAGATGCAGTTTCAGCAGAATTAATTTTATTAATTCTCCTCACATAAAGAGGAATACTGGCTTTTCCTACGAGCAGGCTGGGAAGGCCAGCGTTATTCAGCTGCCGTACCAAAGGCTGCTTTGTCTCCTTTGCCCACTGCTGTGTAGTATCATGTTAGTGTTACCTCCTAGACAAAGCTGAAATGGAAGAGTAGCAGTTTCCATGTGGCTGTTTTTACCACATAAATAGTCAATATTAGCTCAGCACAGCAAAGCAAACTCTTTTAAATGCTGATTACCTTCTTTCGTCTGGGCAGCTAACCCACATACAGAGGATCAGTTCAGAAACTACACGTACTGTATGTAGGATGCCATTGAATCTCAGTTTCTGTTCTTGTACTGGCTAACTAAATGTTTTAACCATCAGAGAGTATTTTGTTTACTGCATATTGCCATAATATATAGCCTTTAGTCAGACAGTGCAACTGTGTAGTCAGTTGAACATATAATGTTTTTACAGGTGGGGTTGTTAGCATTAATGAAGCCCATTACAATCACTTTATTTTCCTGCCAGGCAGCACAGTCTGGATGCACTGGCTGCATGCCTTCAATTGCTATATGCAACGATGCAGTCAGGGTTATGAAACAGGCAGTTTCTCCCCATGAGCTGACGGTAACCCCAGTTCAGCTGGATATGTTAGTACCAGCCTGCTTCTGGGCTACGTGCTAAAAGCCCACTGTGGTGTTAGGAACTCTGCCACGCCAGTCGGCTTGGGTGGAGCGAGAAGAGCTAGACTCACCTCAGTTCAAGGTATTACCATTCGCTTTGGAGCAATGGATGTTACACTTTCAATTCTTTAGTCTGTGGAATGGAGTATCCTGAAAATGCAGGAGATCATTGAGGATAATGTTGTCAGATTTATTTATTTGTGTATTTATTCAATGATGCTTCTTAGCTTTCATATGGTGCAACATAAATGTTCCAGATCTAATTAATCTAAATGATTGTAGCCCAAAGTAAAGGCATTGCTAGCTTTGCTAAAAAGCTTCTTTTCCTATACAGCCACTTAAAATTGTTGTTTTCATTAAAGTGCTCATGCTCAGAAAGGAAGTATAATAGTTCAGTGGCAGAGTGATTGCTTGTGTTAGCAGTAGCACATTGAAGTTATATGACCTCTCATTAATCTGCACTTTGATAAGGTCCTGGAGTGGTAGGATTAATGGCATTCCACTGTAAATTATTCAAATCCCTGCCTGTGCACTGACTAGCTCTTTGGAGAAACATGTAAGTGATACTGAATCTTTTACTGCCTTAGAGAATAACTGCAATGGTCCAGAGACAGAAATTTGCTCATCTGTACTGTGGGTCATGTGAATCTACCTAACAGTAGGCAGACTTTTGTTTTTTATTTCTCTGCACGTGATTTTACTTCTAAAAGCGTTCTACTCATACAAAGCCTACTTTTCCTATTCCCCAGTCCTTTTCATTTCAGCTTTTGGGCCCCACACAGCATGCTGAGAGCCAAGTACCTATATTAGCTTGATGACATTAACTTCATTTGGTCCACAAGTCTTTCCTGGCTGCTTATGCTTCCCTTGTGCTGCATCAGCCTCATCAAATCCTATTTTTCCTCTTGGCTCCTTTCTGTCAGCCTGCAAACTTCTAAACATTGTCTCTTCGGCCGTATCTCCTCCTGTGCAGCTTTCAATTCTTGTTACCAACATTACCTCCCCTGTGAGGATTATAAACCCTGCTCCTGGTGCAGCAAAACTATGTGGATTTCATGGCCAGGACAACCTTTCTCTATGGAAAAGAAAAATGAGCATGTCCCTCTCACATTTTAAGATCTCTTCCAGAAATTCATGGACCTGAATGTCAGAGGGACTATTAGTATTTCTAGTACAGTCCTATATAACAGCTCACAGAATTACTTCCTCAGTCATCCCTCTATCCAGCTGAGTAAGCTGTGATTAAAAGGTATCCTAGATCAATTTACAGGAAACAATACATCTAGCAATGGAGAATTTTCCACATCCTTTACCCTTCATTGATTAAATGTTTATCAAGTGTTTAGCTGGCAGTCTAACTCCTACTCATGACTTTCATACCTGTTTCTTAGATGTAAGGAAAATAACTTATTCTAGTTTCAAGTAGCACTCTTCTGTGTACTACTGTGTACTATATTCACGTGACTTGGAAATTTTTGTCAGGTCAAAAGCAAATCCTTATGCCTCACACGTTAACTCTAATCTCTTTCAGATTATTCATCTTTTAAGTGTAGAAACTGAATACAGTACAGTTGTCTCAGTGTTGTACAGAGTCATCCTGCCTGAAAATTTCTATTCTCTGTATTGAGGAATCATGTTAGCTGTTGTTGCAATAGCTTTCCATTAAGACTTAATGTTCAACAGAGGAAAGCTCAAGTAAAGCCAATTGGAAATATTGTCGGAAGGTGAACTTCCTGCAGTGAGTGCAGGGTTGAGCAACATCAGCTGATAGACCTCCCTGGTTAAGAAGTGTTTTCTTCTCAGCACAGTACCATGCCCAAGTTCTACTGATAATTTCTACTGATAGGAGTCGTCCTTTAGTTTGGCTGTGTATGGCCCTAAGGCTGCTGTGCTGCTCTGGATGTGAGTGTCGCTGAGGAGAAGGGATGGTTCCCCAGGGACTCTACCTCACCTATCATCACTAACTACCCGGGCATCTTTGCACCATACTTTATTAAACATTATGGAGTAATCCTGTGCTGAGTTGCATTTTGGTATACAGCATGTGTGCTGCTTTGGCTGCTTCTCAGCTATCCCTTTTTCCAGTCCGTAGCAGAGTGACACTAATGAAAAGGTTCACAAACCTTACCTCTAGTCCTCTCCTTCCCACAACTTTTAACCTGTTACCAATGAAAAGAGAAGCTCACTTTTTATTCTTGATGGTCCACAGTTATTGGAAAAAGTGATCAAAAATTTTCATTTTGCTGTAACAAAACAATCTTTAGAATTAACCATTTACATATCTAGAAGTTGCTGGTATACTTGCTACACAGCGCCTTTGGAGTGCTCAGTGTTCTGCAGCCCACAAGAATGCTGCTGTTTGCTGAGCTCATGCTTCTCAAATTACATTAGCCTGTTCTCACAATACAAAAACAAATTTCAGGGACTTTGCTTAAAACCTTTTACGGCAGTTTGCCTTTGAAACTGCTACAAAATTTTAATGGCTTTTCATTTTGATTTGCTGGCAAGAAACAAGTTGACTGCCCTTTCTTTGGAAAACTTAAAGGCTGAACAGAAAATTATTTTGCTGACACACCAAATGCTTCTTGCAACTGAACTGATTTTGTTCAGTAATAAAAGTTGATTGGTATAATGAAAGAATGTTTTATGTAAGCATGACACCACTGCAGGCCCCCAGCCTTCACTGAGACACTCAGGACACATTCTGAACCCATTTGAATCAACAGGCTTATCCCTATGGTACGTACTGCAGCATAGAAAGCTCAGAGCAGAAAATGTCAGCCTCCAATTATTTCTCTTTTAATTTTTTTGTATGTCCTAATCTGGTAACATGCTGCTCCATTCCATCCTCTCGGAAATGTATGCATGTGTATGTATTTATGTAGAGAGAGACATATATATTCACATACAAACACACATATATGTACGTACATGTGTATTATTTGTACGCTTTCAATTTATTTTCAGCAGTCTAGTTTCTTTTTGGATGGGGACCTTTGGCTGCCATCTCACTGTTAACTTAACATTGTCCAGAAGACATCATTGTCCAAACTGAAATCTCCTTTCTTCTTTCTGCTCCGCAAATGGATGATGGAGTACTCTAGAGAAGGAGGCCTGAGAACTGCTAGCATGTTAGTGGCTGGGAGGTTCTAAGCACAAAAAACCTGCCACTGTTACACTTCCCAGAGTATGGCAGGAGAGAAGGGAAGCCATTACACAAACTATTCTTGTTTTCTTACTGAAACTCAAGAAATCACTGATGTTTTATATTGCCAGCTCTGTACCAACTCATATAAGCTTACTCTAAAGATAGATGCCTTGATAACTGCCCGTTCACTTAGTGCTTTCTACTCTTGCAGTTTAAGTTTGCTATTCTTTTGTTCATTTAGACACTCCTCTTTTTTTCTACAGCCTTTTTTGTCTTCTGTTACTGAAGCATTTAAATCTAGGAACTTGTACTCCCATATGCCATAATTGAGTTTAAATGTTAATTTTCCCAATTTCCTGAAATGTATGGTTAACAGGAGTTTCATATCTTAAGTAATAACAATTTTTTTTTTTGCACTGGAACAATAGAAAATGCTCATCCATTTTCTGTTTCAAGTAATGGAAGCTACCCTCTTTGCTTAACTACTAGCACCCCTGCCCCCTCCATTTTCTCTATCAACCTGGTGAAATTCCTCTGAAAGTCCCACATAGCTTGATAGAAGTTTCCCACTGCCTGGTGCTGTTGACCACAGAGGTACGTGACACTTCTCTTACTCATTACTATCTCAGATCCTTTTTTCCTTGAAATTTATCTTAGATTATTAGATCCTTCTTTTCTTTTTTTCCTTAAGTTATGATTAGAAATAATGTCTACTCAGTTTGTCAGCTTAGAAACACAGAAATGGAAGGTACTCTGGGCTAATCAAGTCTAGTCCCTTGCTGCTGTTGCAAGAACCAGCTCATATAATGCTCTGAGCTAGCCAACAAAGCTGCTAAAATCAGTACCTCTTTTGCTCAACGAGTTTTGATTTATTCAGGATTCCAGTCATGCAAGTGACTGCACTTCCTTTGTCCCTGTATACGCTCTTTTGGAGTCGTTCGTGATTGAAGCAGGTTTCTGGCTTCACAGAAGAAGGGAAAGATGTCTACACGAGCTTAAGAAGGCTTCTTGATGCAGGACTCTCAGTCCTGTGACTTTTTCACAAAAAACATAGATTTTAGTCAGAGAAGCCTGCCTTTCATAAACTTATTTACTCCCTGCTGTGACAGGCCAGATGTGCCACTGTTGCTACTTCACCCGTTCTAGGGGACAGAACAGTTCCTACAGTCTTTGTAAGGGCACAGCTGATTTGTTTGGTTTTCATGCTGGTCACACACAGTAGAAGGCTCCTTTAAATAGGGCTGGCAGAAGTCCATGCTGTCCCTCACTGTGGGAGCAATTAACTCTATTATATAGATAACCAAGCTCATAGAAATGAGGTATGGGTACCATTACATGCCCCTGCAACATTTGTTTAATTGCTAAAGCACTTGTTTATGCACTGCTTTGCTGGAAGAAAATGTATTAAACTATAAAACAATGATCTGTCAGGTATAAAGCCTGCAACCTTGGGGGGATCATTACAGGGCTCAGATCAGAAAAATATAAGAAACTTTGTCATATATCAAAAGTCTGAGATCTAAGCTTCATCTTCCAGTTAGCTATAAGGCAGTTTTATGGACTGTCAGTATGAAGAGAATATTTACATATTTTTATCAGCCAGTAATTGGGTTTTTTTACCATTTGTGTTTTCTGTCGTCTTGAATTACACTATATCATGTTGTTCATAAGAAACTGCAGCATTGTCATGTTAACAGGCATTGCTATGTTACCTCAAAGCATCTGATGTACTTCCTTGTAGTTGTTTGGTAAAACAATGAAATTAATGAAATGTGTTCAAGCCAGTGGCAGCTTCCACACCTTTTAGCTGTCAGAGATATCAACAGAAAATTTTGTGGTAGATATGAGTACGCAAATATGTATAATGCAATGGAGGTTTAACAGATTAATATCGTTCAAAAAAGGAATAGCATATGTTATTCATTATTAAGCTCAAACTAACTACAGAAGAATAAGTGTTATACAGAGGTAAAGACGAAAAATTATCAATACCTTGTATTTTTCCCCCATACGTTTCTTTCTGAGCTAGCCTCGTTTGCCACATGCCTGTTTCTGCAGGCTTGGATATAGCCAGCGAAATCACTACTGAAGGCTACTGCTCAGGTTTATATGGAAATTAAAATATGAAACTTGTTGCATGTTGTGGCACTTGCATTTCACAATTATTTCTGGAGACAAGTAGGAGAAAGTTCCAAGGTCCTTTCAAGGTGATGGTCATTTTTCATCATTTTGCAGAACAAATTTTAACAGGGTTTATGAATTTTAGGGGGGATTGAAACCATTGTACCCTAGGTAACAGCCATCTCTGGTTGAAGCCTTATTAAATGAAGATATTAATTCTTGCAAATATGTGCCAAAATTGCATCTTAAATTTTGTGTATGCAAAATGTAATAGTCTATGTATGTATTCGTGGTGAGATACACTGCTCTGCCTTACATTTATTGGGTTAGCCACATAATTTTTGTTGGTGCAAGACGAACTGAATAAATTTACTGCTTTATGATTTTTGACCAACCTTTGTGGAGCATAAGCTGCTGTACTCAAGAGATCTGTTCCCCATTATGTGGCAGTTGCATCTGCTTTAGCATAAGCTGTTGTTTAAGGCTGAAAGTTCTTTACTAGTAGTCTATTGTGTTTACCATCTGTTACCTTTGTTATCATGTATTTAGATGCCAAAATTAAAAAAAAGTGGAAAAAATAACATCGTTTCTGTCCTTATGGGTTTGTCAGAGTAATAATGACTCTGTAACTAAGTTCAAGCTTCTGGAAAATAAAACATGATCTTAAGTCTAAACAAATTGTCTAAATTATGATTTTTTATTCAAGACTACTTTATTATATATACGATTTTTTTAATACTGATTGTTCTTGGGAAAGTTGATGCAGAAGTTACTTCTACCGGGAATCTACACCTTCCCATACCAATGGTATGCATTTCTTCCAGTCCTCTTAAGGTATTATATCTGAAATCTGTCAGTCCTTAAGGGTTAATTATAAAATACCATTTTCAAGCTGTCTAAAGACAGCTGTTGATGCTAACAGACTTTGGAATGGAAGAAGGTGGTATGATCGCTTATAGAGGACAGCAAAAGATGAGAATATCTGTTTTAAATTATGGTGTGTTCTGTTTTAGAATCTGACTGTTGTTTTAAATCTCATCTGGAGACTCTAAGCTTGTTGTTGAAACTCCAGCACACTTCTGAAACATACAAATCATTTTCCATGTTGGTCTGTCACTCAAGTATTGATCCTGGCTGCCTCTGACACTTTGAAATCTAATGAACTCACAGCCCAAGGTCTTGTAGCTGCAGGCTATTTCTTCCAATATCTCATAATTTTCCTGTTTGTTTTTAAAACTATCTATATCTATTTCTCATTTTATGTCAGATGACCTTGGACTATCAAACTGTAAGCTGTTGTTAAAATGAATAGTCCTTTGACTTGCACGGTGACTTTCTCAGAACTTTCAGCATTGACGATATGCCACTATGCTCAGTGTGACTAACTTACTTTGGCTGTATGTTTCAACTGCACAGGCATGAGCTGTAAAAGTTCATTACACACTTTCTTCAATCCAAAAAGATAAAAAATACATACACAACCCTGGTTATGAAATTTTTACCATCTTTTTCCTCCACCAGTCACAGTACTTTTTTTATTAGAGATGGTAAATATCTCCAGAAGTAGCAATAGTCAGTATTGGTATAAACCGTAAATTTTGGGCTGATAAATGATCCTGGATATTCCTTACAGTTGGGGATCTCAGAACAACTAATTCAAACACCTTTGGGAGGTAAAATGATAACTGGGGAATGCTGTCACATGTACCTGAGGCTTTTCTGGTTCTATAAGCTTCTTGCCATGCTTTTATAACAACCACACATGCATTGAGCTGTTTCTGTTAGCAGAAATCTACCTCTGCTACCTGGGAGACACTTGGGCTTCATGGCTTTTGAGAGCTCTCTGACACAGAAACTGGAGATGCTCCATCTGCTATAAAAGCTTCTGCGCGAAGAGCTGCAGCTACAGGTCAAACCTCTAGGCCTGCGAGCATGGTTTTGGAGCAAAAGAGCGAGTGCTTCTCAGTGAGGTCATACCTGATCTGTATAACAGGGACTTCCTCATACAGAAACAGACCTTTTTGGATCTGTGTGAACAAGTGTTTCCTGTGTCACAATACAGCCTTCCAGAAACAGGTTGCTCTGTACACAAAACTACTTCCCTCAGCCTGCTCATCATTGCAGTGGAGAAAGTAAATTTTTAGGCTGACCTAGAGATGTTGGGATGTAGTTTTTAAGTGGCATAGGCTGAGAAGATGAGCAAATATACCTGAATAATAGATGTTGTTTATAATACTGGGATTTTGAGTTATTCTAGAAAAACTCGTGCACTATCCCTCCATAGCTTGTTCTGAGGTAATTGATTATGATATGAGTGCTTCTCCCTAAATTCTTCATGCTTTGGTGGCCACAAAGGATAGGTGAAATTAGATGTCATATTTAGACATTTGTACAAGATATTGTTGGTTAATGACATTTTAAACAACGAGATATTAGTGGCCATTGTTTTAGGTGACCTCTCCCAGGCTGTCCTAATCATGATCAATCAAGCCATAACCTGAACACATGACCATTAGGAAAACAGAACTTAATTACTCACCTATTTGTCAGAAATTTTTAGGTGGACTGAGCTGTTAGGAGGCCAAAGGCAATAAAGACTTGCTCATACTGTTGTTTGGATGTAAATGTGTGCAAGACAGTGCAGGCCGGCGTGTGACCAGAGCATTTTTCTCAGGGAAGGCTTCTTCAGCGCTGCTGCCTTCCAGAAGCGGTTTGCGCAGTGACGAGGTGGTCCTTCAGAACAGGTACCTTTTTCTATACTGACAAAAATGCAATACTTGCTTAAATATCCTTGAGAAGGACATCATCTATGCCTCGATATGTTTACCTTGCAAAATGAGTCAGGAAGTAAATCGTTGACTGATATTTTGTTATGTATTGATTGGTAGCCTCTATTGATTTCTATATCTGTCCTTGTGGCAATCCATGTTTGCACATTTTTAGATCATGGGATTCTGTTCAACTAGAAATTATTGTTTTTTCTCATGTTTGTTTTTTTTCCTCCACACTTTAGTACCTTAACAACCAAGCTATCTTCTATTATGTGAATGGGTATTTCAAGAACAACAGACATTTAAGGAAGCTCATATCTCTGTAAATAGTTTTCAAAGTATTTGCTTAGAAGTATAATGCACTGCTAAACCAATAACCATCATCTTGATCATAAAACACAATATACCGAGGAAGAAAGTCCGTCCATATAGACGATGAACTAGCATCTATGGTTGCTGTTCTGCTTGTTACCTCAATAGTCTTGCACATGTGGTATAGTTTACAAAGAGGTTAATGTAGTCATTTCTTCCTCTGAGTGAATAGAAACTGGTAGACATTTGACTTCAGGATTTATTTTCCCAGTGGGCTAAAAAAGAAATTCTAAATATCTGTGGTCACTGCTGCATTTTTACATCTTTAAACTAATTTAAAAAATCACCACCTCTTCCATGAAAAATGCTGTGAAACACAGAAATGTCCTTATTGACCTCACTTAGCTCTTTCACCTGACCTTTCTGAATTCACATTCATTAATGACAAAAAATAAAAAACTTGAAAAAGTTAAGGTCTATTAAATTAGACTAGCCTAATAAGGCTGTGTGTAGATTACAGAAGACTGAAACCTGCAACTAGTGAGAAGTTAAAATTACTGGCAGAGCAACATTTGCCTGTGGCAAATTTTCAAATAAAAACTCTACTTTTTTCTATTGTTATAACCTGTACTAACAGAAAGTGGAAAGATATCTCTTCTCATAGCTTAAAGGAAAGCTTCTGTATTGTCAGAGACCCTGAAAGAAAATTAGTAGATTATCATATAGCATAAGGAAAATCAATTATCCCATGCCAAGTAAATGATTAATTGCCTGATAATTTACTGCTTTTTATTTAAAACCAAACATCTTGTTCATCAAACATAACTGAGAAAATCTATTACTTCAACATGGTTTTAAGGAATTATTTGATTCTTCAGGGGTCCAGGTTCTCTTGAATGAAGAAAAAAACCAAACAGTCAGATGCCTGACCGTGATGAGAGATGAGAGGATAAATTTCATCACAGATCTGTCCTGCATGCCTTCTGTGTATGTCTGGACCATAGATATAAGGGATAAATTATTTTTCCTATACATTTTGCACTTTTATCTACTGCTCTCAAACCAAATAATAAAGTATGGTGGAATAAAATTCTGATCCTAAAATACTTTCATAACGTTGTGTAGTCTTATCCATACTATAAGGCTAATTGCATGAATATATATGCTGTATATTTATTCAGACTCCAGGAATACTTAAATGTCTTTATGCAAATGCACGTGGTATGGGAAATAAACAATAGCAGATGGAGACATGCACACCCCTGCAGGACTATGATCTCATTGGCATCACA
>NW_010549647.1:0-14314 GCF_000687285.1 Phaethon lepturus
CCGGGCAGCCATGGCCCCGCCGCACGGGGACCGCCGTGCAGCCCCCCATGGCCAACAGCTGGGCACGTAAACCCCATACAGAAGGTAATAGAAGGAGAAGGTCAACAACTGACCATATCAACACTTTCTTTTTGCCAGTAAAAATGTCCACTGGCTGCAGGTATCGGTACATTTAAGAAGAGTGCGGTGAATGTTAGCATGCCTGCAGAGAAGAGTCCTGTATTTCACATGAAACCTTGAAATTTGTTCAATGAGTGCACGCTTTTAAGCAGAAAATAAATTGTTGAAGCTTTTTTATTTTCATTTGCTACCTCTCAAGGTGTATTGTCCTGTTACAAGAGCTCAACAGCTCCAACAGCATCAATCAGATGAGCTGGTTTACTGCTACTTGCTCCAGGAGATGAATTGTAAGATCAGAAGAATGGAGAATTCACACGTGGACTTGTCTGAACACAGTTTTGTAAGCGTTTCACTAGCTGACAGACTATGATACGTTCAAGCAAATATTCAGATGGAGGAATATCTACATACGTGAAAAATATGGCACATTTTTGTGCCATATCCTACTGGATAGCTAATAAAAATTAATACATCATGTCAGTATTGTATTGTAGAAAAAGAGATCTCTAAACTGTAATGATGATCAAAATAAGGAAAGTTTGAAAATTATGAATGAGACAGGAGCAGAAGATTGGAAAAAAGCTATTTTATGAGCTCCCCGGTTGCATAATCTCCTCTGGGTGAAATACCTTTCAGGATTAATGATATACAAGAAAAATCCTTCTGAGTACAAATAAAAGTTTTTTGAGGAACGTATGAGGAAAAAGAGGATATTTTACCTAAAAAAAGTAAATAAGAAGAAAAAACGTAGTTTACATTAAAAAGAAGCCCTGATATCTCTTTAGTGAGAAAATTTGTCTTTATGAGATGTAAACATAGAAGAATTCATGTTCTACTCATGTTAACATAAAAACACTTTAAGAGGAACAGTATAAACAGAAACTATTTAACATTCCTGTGCTGCTTTTTTTCAGCCTCCTATTTAATTTGAATAACTGATTCCTGATACTATCATTTGCTCCTAAAAAGTTTCGTATTTAGTTTCAGCCTTTAAAAATTCATTCTGAGCTCTATGTGTTTCCCTTTAAATCCATTTACTATTGATTTTCCAAGGTATTCAAAAAAGATCATTTCTCCACCTTTCTTATTCTGAAGATTAGTTTCTGATGTCCTTTCTATGTTAGAATAATTTGAAAAGGGACTTTGCATAAATAATACAAAAATCATTTAGTCTTTTCTGAACTCAGAAACATTTGAAATATTGTCTTTGAAAATTGGTGCTGTATGATAATTTGGCATGAAGCTATGCGTTGTATATATAACTTGGCCACATTTATCAATATAAGCTGTGAATGATTTATATCTCGCACTAGTAGCAGCAGGGAATTACATCCATTTACATTTGGAGGCAATTCCCACCCGGTGCTTGAGCTAGAAGTGCTTCAGATAGAGAGTGGGAGCTGTTAAACTTAGTGGATTGTATTTAAACAATCAGTTTTCAAGGTAGATGGTTATCTTGAATTGCATAGAGGTAGATATTGAGACATGTTAAATTCTAGTAAGTCTGACAGGACCAACTGTGAATTAATTTTTCTTCTAACGAATTAACAAGAATATGATTGAGCTTGATTAATACAGACTAACTGGATTTCTGAAGGTCTTTTCGTGAGGTCCATCATCAAAGATGTTTAAAGATGTTATAGGATAACTTTACATAAATAAATAACAGGTTAAAAAAAAAAAGTGGAGGGTAGAAGTGTATGGTAATTTTTTAGGGTGGAAGGAGATCACCAGGAAAATCCTGAAATGGTCTGTGCTGGGAGTAATGCTATTTGACATATTCAGACATAAAATGAAAAAAGAGGTTAAGCATGAGATGGCAAAGTTTGCTAACAGTACTAAATTGTTTTGTTCAGTGAAGAGAGAGGTCGGCATGAAGAACTGCAGAAGGATCTTGCAAGATGGGATGATTAGACATTGGAGTGATGTGGAATTGAATATAGACAAAAGTAATGTGATACAATGCAGTCTATCCTAACTATACACCTGAAATCATACGTTCTAAGCTGACCATTATCTGTCAGAATGCAATCTAGGGGTTATAACAGATAACTTCATGAAAATGTTAGCTCAGTGCTCATTAGCAGTCAAAACCAAACAATTCATATGATCAGAATTATTAGCATAGAAAGAGAAATCTTGAGAACAACACTGCATTGTTATGCTATAATATAAATCCGTGTTGTTCCCATATTGTGAATTCAGCATAATATTCTGTCCCCCACCATTCTAAAAATGAGTAGAAAAAATCAGTAAGGACAATCAAAGGTTTGAATGGTTTCTGCACAAGGAATAGCCATACTAGACAAGTATCGCTTACCCCGGAAAAGAGATGCCTCATGGAAATTATGACAGAGGCTTTTAAAAAGTGTAAGTGGCATGCAGAAGGCAAACTGGGCTTTACTGTTCGTTATGTGAACTGGAGGCATCAAATCAAGCTGTCTGGAAGCAGCTTCAAAAAAATCCAACAGACTATGGTCCTTCTGGTAAAAGGTGTTGGAGCAGTGGAGCTCTGCCAGCAGGGTGCTGTGAATGCCCTGAGAGGCCCAGGCAGCTTCACAGAAGAGAAGTCTGCAGAGGACTATGACATACAGAAATTCTCCCTCTTGCCCAGTAAGTTCCTCTGGTGAAAACTGCTGGAGGACAGGAAAGTTTCCAAAGACTTTCACCTCTTATGGACTGCTCTGCTTTGGAAGAGTGTCAGTAAGAAGTTAGTAAGCGAGTCATAGAATCATAGAACAGTTTGAGTTGGAAGGGTCATCCAGTCCAACCCCCCTGCCATGAGCAGGGACATCTTCAACTAGAGCAGGTTGCTCAGAACCTAATCCAACCTGACCTGGAATGTTTCCAGGGATGGGGCATCTACCACCTCTCTGGGCAACCTGTCCCGGTGTTTCACCACCCTCATCATAAAAAATTTCTTCCCTATATCTAGTCTGAACTTACCCTCTTTTAGTTTAAAACCATTATCCTTTGTCCTATCGCAACAGGCCCTGCTAAAAAGTCTGTCTCCATCTTTCTTAGAAGCCCCCTTTAAATATTGGGAGGCTGCAATAAGGTCTTCCCAGAGCCTTCTGTTCTCCAGGCTGAACAATCCCTCTCAGCCGGTCCTCATGGGAGAGGCGTTCCATCCCTCTGATCATTTTTGTGGCCCTCCTCTGGACCTGCTTCAACAGGTCCATGTCTTTCCTGTGCTGAGGGCTCCAGAGCTGCACACAGTACTCCAGGTAGGGTCTGACCAGAGCGGAGTAGAAGGTCAGCTCCTTCAACCTGCTGGCCACACTTATTTGGATGCAGCCCAGGAGATGGTTGGCCTTCTGGGCTGCAAGCACACACTGCCAGCTCATGTCCAGCTTTTCATCCACCAGTACCCCCAAGTCCTTATCATCGGCAGGGCTGCTCTCAATCCCTTCAGCCCTGGTGCAGGTGCAGGACCCTACATGTGGCCTTGTTGAGCATCATGAGGTTCACATGGGTCCATTCCTTGAGCTTGTCCAGGTCCCTCTGGATGGTATTGCGTCCCTCAGCCGTGTCAACCGCACCACTCAGCTTGGTGGTGTCTACAAACTTGCTGAGGGTGCACTCAATCCCACTGTCTATGTCACTGATGAAGATATTAAAGAGTGCTTGTCCCAGTATGGACCCCTGAGGGACACCACTAGTGACTGTTCTCCATCTGGACACTGAGCAGTTGACCACTACCCTCTGGATGTGACCATCCAACCAGTGCCTCATCCACCAAACAGTCCATCCATCAAATCCGTATCTCTTGCAATCTAGAGAGAAAGATGTTGTGGGAGACTGTGTGAAAGGCCTTACAGAAATCCAGATAGATAACATCTGTAGCTTTCCCTTGTCCACTGATACAGTCACTCCATTGAATACCTTTATTTCTTATGTCTTATAGTCTGAGAGGACCATATCTATTGACTTTTAGCCTTTGCAAGACTATTACTTTTCTAGATATATAGGAAAGAGTCTGGTTATAGTAAGTGGAGCAGGATGAAAATGGGAATTTTTTCCTCTTATGAGTGAATAAATTATTTTGAATTAAGTTTCTGAACCTAAAGAAAATGGTTCTTTTTTGGAAGATTTCATAGTTTGACACTGCTAGGCAACTCAGCTCCACACAGCCAGTTGCTTACTCCCCCGCAGTGGGATGGGGGAGAGAATTGGAAGGGTAAAAGTGAGGAAACTCGTGGGTTGAGCTAAAGACAGTTTAATAAGGAAAGCAAAAGCTGTGTGTGAAAAAAAAGCAGAACAAGGAATTCATTCACTCCTTCCTATCATCAGGCAGGTGTTTAGCCATTTCCAGGAAAGCAGGGCTCCATCCTGTGTAATGGTTACTTGGGAGACAAACACCATAACTTCAAGCCTCGCCCTATTCCTCCTTCTTCTCTCAGCTTTTCATTGCTGTTCAGTTGGGATCAGCTGTCTTGGCTGTGTTCCCTCCCAATTTCTTGTGCACCTCCAGCCTACTTGCTGGCAGGGTAGCATGTGAAGCAGAAAAGGCCTCGATGCTGTGCAAGCACTGCTCAGCAATAGCTGAAATACGGTTGTGTTATCGACACTGTTTTGGTCAGAAATCCATAACATAGTACCATATAAGATACTATGAAGAAAACTAACTCTAGCCCAGCCAAAACCAGTACAGAAGTTTAATTTATTTTTAGCATGTGAATGTTGCCATGAATCTAAAATATTTATTTCAGCAATTAATTGTGAGAGATTGCTCAGAAAGAGCATAAGAAGAGATGGCCTATGGTGGGAATATATCTATAGAAATCAACTCCAGTTAAACAAAGTCTCTAAAGACTTGTGTGGTTTCCTTTCCGTGTTGGATTAATTGACTATGGGATCTGTCCTTTGGGGCAATTAAAAAACTAAGCTGAAAACACTTTTTATAACGGAAGTACATTAATGTGTTCATTTTCACATTTACTTCCACCACATTTAGCCATGCAGTATTTACCTTCTATTATAATTTAGTAGAAAAAGGTACTTTATGAGAGCTTCAAAACCTTGTTTAGTTAGTTGCTGTATGGAAGACTGCATGGTTAAAATAGGTTTGCAATGGTTTGTGGCTTCCACAACAAGGCTTCATTCTGTCTTTTTGTGTTGGGGTGCCTGTTCAACAGACTGAATGATTTTAAGGAATTCTTAGGGTAGAGGATCAGTAATCCTGTCAGATAACGGTATTGTTTCTCCTTAATTGTTAATGACTTTTTCAGAATGAATTTATGGCTTTGGGAAGTATTCAGTGAATTACTCTTCTGAATTAATTCAAAGGTAACCCATTACCCTCAAGCTGATTTAATTCCAAGCTGAACACCAGGCTGCTGGCATCATGAAGTGCCTGCATAATTACAAATATATTTATGGTTATGCAGTGTGCTACCCTGACTGCTTCATCTATAATATATGCTGAGAACATTTTACACTGTGAACACCAATAATTCAGCACCAAGAAAACAAAATTTTCATAAGAGAGCAAGAATTCATTTGTGTGTAGTGGTACCCACATAATAAAGCCTACAGCTTTTTATCTACATCTAGTCAAATAGGGCTTAAAAGGCATCTGAACAAAAAAAGAGAGGATAGCTCCACGTTGAAAAGGCTGTCGAATTTTCATGCCTGTTTGCAGTGTTTGTCACTTTAGTCTAGGCACTGTGGGTAGAGTGTTGATGAAGAAAGTGCTCTTGAAAACTTTTAATGAAAGATACTTTGCTGGACTGATGAAGTGAGGCTGGGCTGCCAAAAAACAAGGATAAAATTCAATGAAGTCATAATCACCAACTTTGTGTATAATACCCCATATAACTGATGAATGATGGGGAATTGTCACGCAGATATGAATTTTACTGCTCAGCTTAGAGAAAGAAACAAGAGGAGATAACATTTTAAGTGGGGAATACTCAATGTGTTAAAGGGGGAAGAAGATTGATTTTATTAGGTAGTTTAGTAATATACAATTTTAATATCTCTGGTCAGAATGAACAAAGAAAAAAAGTCTAATTTATTTTCCATTTCAATTGGGGATTTTTTTTTTAAAAAATGGGTTCACATTCACTTCTAATGCACTCTTCAGATATGAAGGCAAAAACTAAGCAAATCAGATTTTGAGCAAAATTGAAACTCTTTTAAAACAGTTTTAAAATTAATAGACTTGGTAGGCTTTTAGACAAAAATCCGTCTGTACTTTAAATACATTTGCCTAAGAGAAACTAATTACAAACATATTTTCCTTTATTCGTGTTTGTGAAACACTATTAAGAGCCAGTCTCTGCTAGAAGTAGAATTGGCATTGGTAACAAAGCTAGGCAAACACAGTTTTGTAAGTTGGGTGGTTTTGCATTTTTATATTTGTAGATTCTAAAATAACCTTTTCAAATAACCATTTTTACCTCCGTATGGCTGTTCCATATAATGTCCTAGCAGTATGTTGAACACAAGCAGGAAAAAAGGTAAAATAAATTCTGGAGTACTATTATAATAACTGATAATTCCTACTTCTGCTTAAATAGTCTTCGGTGTGCATATGTGACATAGTTCCCTTCAAAAACTGAGGTTTTTACCACCGAGCATAGGTAAATGCCTAACTCCATTTTTACTGTTCCTCCCAGTTTGTCAGTCCCATCATTAACTTTCCCGTTCTACTTTTAGGTATATTTCAAAGTAAAAGTATTTTTTTTCACTGGAGGTGGTGGCTTTGTCCAGCAAAAAACATACTGTGGCTAGTGATATATTTAGAAGAAGGTAAAGAAAAGTTCAGATGAACTGAAGTTAGCTACATAGCTAAATTTTTTGTTTCTTTTTCCTATTTAGCGTTTATTCACCATTAATAAAATGTCAAGATGTATCCATCTGTTTCTGACCTCTTGACTCACACATTGGATTAACTGGGATAGGGGCACAGAGCCAAATAGAGGAATTACTTGTGAGATCTTACTTCACATTAACCGAAGCCCAGTCTTGCTACTCCATCAAAATCCAACAACCAAAAATACATTTGTGTCAAGTAGTAAGTATTCACCTCATACAGATTGATGCAGGCGTAAAATTCAAGAATTCGCACAGCTATTTTTATTGTGTGCATCCATTTTTCTATCCGTACCCATTCACCTGTTTTGTGTTGGTACCTTCCACACTGTTTATCCTGTGCCCCTCAGCCATGGAAGTAGAGATGAGAAATGGGACTATCTGAACCAAATGCACCCCTGGGAGTCTTTCCTGTCAAAACTATTAAATGCTGTAGCACTGGGGAGGAGGGAATAAGGAAATCTGAGCTGTAAAATTGTGTCTTTCCTATCATTCGCACCACAGGTTACCGTAGAGTAAATGAATTTAAAATCAGTTTGAAAGAAAAGTAAAAAACTTGAACATCTTTAAATCAAATCTGGGCTTTGAAGTATTACATTCTATTTTTTAAAATAAAATGGTAATTGATCTAAAACATTCTATATCCTGTAAGTTTCTTTTTCTAGGTAGGCTTAAATTGTCTTTCCTCAAACTATAATTAACTTCCATGTCAATGTACTGTGTCAATCAAATCTCTTTTCCATTTTTAATCCCCTGTTACAATTGTATTTTATCTTTATCTGGTACTTACGGCACAATAAAAGATACAAAAGAATTAATTCCTACATTTCTGTGAATATGGTACTTCTTGGAAAAAAAAAAAAACAGGCAATCAACTAATTCGTGTAGAGAAAGAAGCTGAGGATCAGAGAAAGCATGAGGAAGATGGGTTTAATCAAAATGTTATGACTTCCATTTAAATTGCCATATTTTCTGAAAGACATAGAAGATAAGATGACAATAAATATTATATATGTGTTAAACAACAGCTCATTTCCTAAGAGAAGATAGGATGCCAAACATGTTAAGGTAACACCAGCAAGAATTCTCCTTGTCTAGGGAAAGGCATGATCCCATTCTTTTCCCTGCTGACATATTATCAGAGAGCACAACTCCGGATAACTTTGAGAATCAAACTTTTCTAACCACAGTTGAAGCATGCATACAGGACTAAAATAAAAACAGTAAAAATAGTTCTAGCTGACACTGCTCTGACTAATGCAGCTTAGTGTGTTAGAATTACATGTTTTCTTTTAATTTGAGATTATTATTACTATGAGACCCTAGTGGGTTTCATTTTAATGATACACAATTTTAAAAAGAACCCTTCGTCTAGAATCTTCATCTCTGAGATGGCTGTATTTTTTTTTTTTCTGTGTTTGGTAATACATCATGAAATTAGGACGATAGAAATAAAGTAATTTTTTGTATAATTAAATATTTGTTCTCATTTCTCTTCCTCTGATAGCACTTTTAAAAATATGAATCTAGTTCTTCTGATTCCAGGTGATTGGTTATTTAGTATCTAGCTGAGGGCTGAGGTGATAGTCAACTCTTTTTAGTTCTAGGTAGGTCAAAGATACTACGGTTATCTCACCAGAGGAGGGAATTTCTATATCTTGTAAATGATCTGTGAGAATTAATATCCAGGTCATTGTATATGAATCACCTATTCAGCTTCCTCTGTTTAAGACTTACCTGAAAGAATTAGTATTGTCACCCTGTCAGTAGAACAAGGTCCATCTCTCTCTCTCTCTCTCTCTCTCTCTCTCTCTCTGCCTCTCTCCCCTCCGGTTTCTGTCTCTCCCCTCCGGTTTCTGTTTGTATCTGAGTCATCTGACATACTGATTTAATGGGGTCACAGATATAATTTTGTGGCTTACTGAGATTCATTCCTGGATACAAGACCGAAGGAAAAGCCAACTTCCTTCCCTTCTTCCTTCCCACTTTTCTAAAAAAAACCAAAATACTTTCCTCTGTGTTTTTTCCTTAGTGTTAATGATTAGTGTGCTATGTTGATGGTGAGTCACCTGTCAGGGAAGAAATACGATTTAGTTGGATTACACTGTTATTGATCAAATATTTGTCACCATTTAAAAGCAGTGTGTAGACTAAATTGAATCAGACACCAAAACACTTCAATGAGTGATATAGGCAGTTTTATGAATCACACGTCTTCCATGTTCCTCAAGGGCGACTGGCATGAGCCGGGAGGAAGGCTGGGGAGGCTGACAAATGGATCCTTCCATGGGGTATGCAGTTGGGGCCAGGATGCTGCATATGCAGAGGTCTCTGACCCTCTCCCTATGCTCTGTCCTGGGTTTTCCTCTCTTTGATGCTCTGCAGCCTCCCTTCACTGACTGATGTGATTGGTTATGGGGTTGCGTAAGGTACCTCTGACTCCCAGCTGGGACATGCATGTCCCCAAGGCACTTGACACGGACCAGACTGTAGTCTCTCAAAGGCTCTCCACACCTTTGCAACTGTCCCAGAAATCGGTGGGTTGTGTGTTCTGCAGGAGCTCCTCTGCCCTTGTAAGTAATCGACTTCCCTCTGCTATAGGGGTAGCAAAAGCTCATATGCTACCACGGTCGCCAGACAGCCCTCAGCCGTGACAGCCACCACAGTGCTGCAGTACTAGGCTGAAGATGTTATTGATTAATTCGATGGCATTGCCACTACGTTAAGTACTTCTGCAATTTGTGTTGCAGACATACTTACTTTTCTACATTGGATTCATTAAGATATTCGGTCTTATTAAGGGGAAATATGCAGATACGACAGCTAAAGTGAATTTCTTTAGAAGTGCTTTCTGTATACATTTGGTTAGTTCTTTCAGTGGCTCAGATCAATATATGAAATTATGAACCTCCCTCCTTAACAGGAGCTCCTTAGCTTTTATTTCTAAGGCAATCCTCTGACTTAATGAACTTGCTGTATCACATATATTCCATTCATGAAGCTTAGTGGTGAGGTCTAGAGAGAAAATATTCTTCCCGCCTTCCAGTTCACCTATTCCTTTGATCTTTGAGACATTTTGTCTCTCCTTCTGTTTGATACCACATTAAGAAAGAGGGGCAGATCAAAGAAATGTCAAAACAAAAGAGCTGGAAGATTGACAAAGCAGTAGAACAGCTGTGACAAGAAAGTAATACTAGTTTTAATCAATTAATAAGAGATACCAGACTCTTTCTGCTGCAGATATAATGATTTAAATGAAGGGGATGTGAAGGACTGGGCTTGTGGCTAAATAAGAGGGATCTTATTACTCACTGCTCTTTAATACCGTGCACAAAGATTTACTGGAAGTATCAGTCGCTTTACAGTACATACCTGACTTGTGCAGTGGATGGATTGGAGTTTAAGGATGATTTTGAACTGTAAGCAATTTTTGTGTGTAAAAGGAGCACAAAACCATTCAACATTAAAACTACTGAAATTAGGAGATAGGTTGTATTCAATGAGAAATAGGTGTATATAGGTTTAGTCGCCATTTAGGAATAATTTAACACAGGTGGTGTATTTTGTTGTCATATTTCCATCTGACATCATTAGTTTAACAGCTACAAAGCAGAAAGGAACACATTGTAAATTATTGCCATTACGTTTTGGTGTGTGGGTATCTTAAACATGGATTTACACAGCTTTGCTTTCAAAAAGTTTTCAAATAGAAATTCTTAGTGAAGGCTAGAACAAAACTGACACTTTGTCTTTAAATTAATTCACAGATGATACTAAATACATTTAAATTGTAAAAATTTCTGAGTCATTTTAACATTGAATTCACTTCAGTTGAAACAATACAATAAGTTTTGAACTTCTTTTACATGGCATTCATATTCATATAGGAATTCAACCTTTACAAATATCACCATTTGAAGTGGGAGAAAAATAGTTAAACCTTAGAAAGAAAATCAGGATGTCACAAAATGACAGTCATCCTGCAACACTGTTTCATACTTCTTAATACTTGCCTGACAGTCAAGCTTGGGATTGATAATTGGCTTTTGTTGATAAGATTCTGCTATGCAGAGGAAAACAAGACATGGGTAATTAAACAGGTGAGAGAAGCTGCTTTATTTGCTTGTCTGGAGTTTTAGGAAGTGAACTGCACACAAAGGAGAAAACCGTTTTTAATCCACATGTTCCTCTGAAATGAAAACTAGATAAAAAATACACTGAAAGCAAAGATAAAGGGATTATTTGTCTGTACAGAATACCTGACAAATAAGATATTATTTTCAGGAAAAAAAAAGGCTGTTTTTTAAAGACTGTAAGCAGGTCATGAATTTTCATCACGATATTTAGGAAATTATACTAAACAAACACCTGAATGTGTGAAAGAGTTTGTAATCAAAGATAATGTTAAATATAGGTTTTGAAGATGAGAGAACAAAAGACAAATGATCATCTTCTGTGGAGGTGATGAAGTTTGAAATTTTGTTGTCTATAGATAAACTTCAACATGCAGATCTGGAATTTGATTCAAAGACATTTCAAATTAAAAAGGATTACAACTCTTCATCAGCTGCAATCTTGCAAGAAATAGTACAAGTGCCATGTAGAACTGCTTTACATAGAGTGGATATACAGCCATAGAAAAAGGCAAATATTTGTGCCTTGTTCTATGTTAGCAAGGGTACATGTACTCAGTAAACTAGCGAACTCTTACGTATTCTACTATCACAGTTTTAGTGGAGGGGCTCTACTTGTGCCTTCAGAAGAATTTTGCTGCCCAGTAAAATAATATTTCTGATTGTATAAATGTCATACTTCAAATTTTCTTCCATTTTCTAAAGATATTGAGATACAATAATTTATTCATTGCTTACACCCACAAATTCAGTATAATTAAATTCCAAGATAATTCTGCTAAGATTCTACTTTCTATCCTTTTTAAATTATCACAAGTTAACTGGATAAGACCTTGAGCAATGGCATCTATTTTTCTTTGCTGCTTTTATTGAGAAGTTCAACTAGATGACCTTCAGAGGTCTCTTCCAAGCTAAATTATCCTATGACTCTCAGACTCTTTTTGCTATCTTCTAAGACACTGTTTTAAATAAAAATGTGTGTTAAAAATGTTGTAAACTGGAATATTCACATGTAAACATTATGCGTATTACATTTTCCAAAAAAATTCAAAATACCTGTATGGCCCTTTCATATCAAATACCTCAAAGATACTGGAAAGTATCCTTTAAGTGACAAGCATTACTACCTCTACCTGGCAGATACGATATTAGGTGAACAGGAATGGTTATTCTTAATTCCCCATGATACTAGAACTAGGCAATACCACGAAAAGGTTAGGAAAGGAAACGAAAACCTAAAGTACTTTAGGTTAAAAAAAAAAAGAGGGCAGGGGAAATTAGATACATTCAGGGTATAGTGAATTCAATAGCTGTTAGATACAATAACCCCACTGTTGCCTTTGCCTCAAGAGTTCATAAATTTCTGATTACTGGAAGCTGAGTGGGGTAAGCCAGGAGAACAGGTATAAAGAACAAAGCTACTCTCAGTCTCTCCATTTCTCATTTCGTTTGTTTCATTCTGTCAGTGATGGACTTCTGATCTAGCCCAGCATGGATGTTTTGCTTTTATACCATCAAAATGGCATCAGCAAAAAAGAAAAAAAGAGAGACAGATTAAAAAAAGAATTTATGTTCTAATTTAAGCTTTAGGGAAATTTAATGATTCAATCTCAAAAGTTTCAAGCTCCTTTACATGAAGCTTGAGCCTAAGGTCTGCCAAGGTCTGGGAGCTAGGAGTTTTTCCTATGTTCATGTGGATGAATGAACTCAGTCCAATAAACGGTCTGAAAGTGGTGGTTGCTGCTTTATTTTAGAGGAGTAGGAGAAGGTGCCTCCTTTATCTTCTTTTCCTTTGGTATAAAGAAATTCAGGTACACAGTATTCAGGTGTGTTCTGTCCAGAAATCTGTTAGCTCTTTATGGACATGATACATGTCATCCTTCCAGTGAAAGCTGCTTTACAGTGCCAGAAAGAACTGAAGGTTAATTCAGTCTGGGAAAAAACACTGTGAGGGAAAGCACAACTGTGTAGCTTATCATTCACGGCAGGATAAATCCTAGGTTATGAGTCCACACTGAGCATTACTTACACATTTTTGCAATGTGCATAAGCATCTTTGAACAGGGACTAGAATCGAGGTCTCTTTGCCTGTGGGTGAAAAAAAAAGGAGAAGATTAAATATAAATGCCCTCAGTATATTTCCTATTAACAAGCTCCAGCTAGCTTCCCACTGGGTATATTGCTTCCAGCTGACTGCAGGAGCATCCAAATTGTGTTGGCTGTTGTGACAACCCTTTGTAGGTGCCTGGCGCTGTCTGTTTTGCTCTGGGAAACCTAGATACCTTAATCTACAGTTCTGGGAGCTCCTTTTCTAGGAGTTTTGTTAGATTTACTTTGGGTGTCTGCTAGGTTAAGCAGTTAGGATAGAGTAGCTTTAGGAAACAAACACACAGTTACCAGGTTCAACTCCCATGTCTTAATCACTTAACTGTTCTTCTACAACAACCCAGAAATTCCAACTTGGCCCTGAGCCACAGCAGCATCCCCCCAATGTGAGTGGGACTCACAGGGACCCCGACACCAGCCTTCGCTCTCAGCAAGGCCGTCCCTGCACCCCACATCCAGGGCCAGGGATGGGGGTGTTGCTATGAACCTCTTAACTTCAGAGGGTGCCTGATGGTTGCCCATTGGGTCCCGTCAGGTCAGGAGTGCCCATGGGGCTATTTCACAAGATATGCCACTCTGGTGGCCTTGGGTCCATCCCCAGCTGTGGGTCCTGGGTGTGTTGCACCAGGGAGGTGGTGTGGGGTCCGAGGGTAGCTGGGGCTGGGGGAAATCATCCTGCCCCTGGGGAAATAGGGACTGATGGCTATGCTAGGGGACCACTCAGGAGCTGGGGATTGAGTTGGGGGTCAGTGCTCTGCAGGGACTTCAAGACCTGTGGCTGTGCTGGGGTGGTCAGTTAGGAGCTCAGGGCCAAACTGTTGGTCAGCATTGTGGGCAAGCCTGGGGGAAGGCTGATGATGCTCAGCTCAGGGGGGCCATGGGGGGGTCCTCACGCCCCCTTGCATTGCCATGGAGCAGTCACGATGGGGGCTGGCGGGGAGGTCTCGTGCCATTGCCCCCAGCCAGAGAGCAGGGCAGGCCAGGAGCACTGGGAGCAGCCTCAGCCTGGGGCACTGGGCACTTCCATGGGCATGGGCCAAGGCCGGGCAGGGACGTCAGCTGTAGATCAAGGACCGGGTCTGGATCAGCAGAGCCAAGCTGCAGCTCTGGTAGGGTTCAGCACAAGACCCCCAGCT
>NW_010549648.1:0-2505 GCF_000687285.1 Phaethon lepturus
ACCAGAGGAGAGGCACTGCTGGACCTGTTGTGTCCCAGTGACCAATAAGTTATTGGAGAAGTGATGACTAGAGGTATCCTGGGCTGCAGCAATCATGCCCTGGTGGAATTCTCTATCCTGAAGTGTGCAGGATGCGTAAAAAGCAGAATCTGGACCCTGAACCTCCAAAAGGCAAACTCGTGGATGTTTAGGGTGCTAGTGCGTGGGATCCTTTGGGAAACTTCCCTCAGAAATAAAGGAGCGAATGGGGTCTGGGAGATAGAGAAAGACATTTTTCTTGGGGCACTACAGCTCTCAATCCCAACATGCAAGAAGTTGGGCAGGGGAGGTCGGAGACCAGCTCGGCCAAGTGAAGACCTCTTAGCCAAATCAATTGACAAAAGCAAAACGCATAGGCAGTGGAGGCAGGGATACACAACGTGGGGAGATTATAGGGATATGGCTTTTTAGGGGGAGGGAAGGCGCCAGGATGAACTTGTTTAGGGATGTGAAAAATGACAAGAAGGGTTTCCTCTGGTACGTAGGACAACAAAGGAAGATGAAAGAATGTTTACCCACACGATGAACGAAATGGGAGACCGCGCTACAAACTACCTGGAGAAGGTGGAGGTACTCAACAAATATTTTGCCTCAGCAAAAAACACTGGCAAGTGGTCTAGCCACGCCAGCAGATTCCCAGAATCTAAATGATTCTGTGATTGGGAGAAGGGGAGAACTGGGTGCATGAAGTACCACCCAGCGCACACGAAGATCCGGTTTGAGACCATCTAACGAACCAGAACATGTACAAACCCTGACAAAAGCAGTGGCCTTTACAACAGGGCTATAATATTGGTGGATAAAGGAAGAGCAAGTGATGTCATCTACTTGTGCAAAGCATTTGATGCTGTCCCACACAGCATCCTTCCTCTAAAATGGAGAGACATGGATTTGATGGGTGGAGCACGTGCTAGATAAGGAATTGCCTGGCTGGTCACACTCAAAGAGCTATAGTCAACGGCTTGATATCCGAGTGGAGACCAGTGATGAGAGATGTCCCTCAGGGGTCCATACTGGGACCAGTCATATTTAACACCTTTGTCTGGCACATGGACTTTGGGATTGAGTGCATGCTCAACAGTTTTGTGGATGACACCAAGGTGAGTGGTGTGGCTGGTACTCTAGAGGGAAGGGATGCCATGCAGAGGGACCTTGACAGGCTACAGAGGTGGGCCCGTGCGAACTTTATGAAGTTCAACCAGGCCAAGAGGAAGGTCATACAGCTGGGTCAGGGCAGTCTCAAACATACCTACAGGCTGGGCGGAGAATGGATTGAGAGCATGTTGAGGAGAAGGATTTGGGGTATTGGTGGATGAAAAGCTGAACATGAGCCATCAGTGCGCGCCCGTAGCCCAGAAAGCCAATCGTATCCTGGGCTGCAGCAAAAGCAGTGTGGCCAACAGGTCGAGGGAGGTGATTCTCCCCCTCAGCTCAGCTCTCTGGAGACCCCACCTGGACTAATGTATGCGGCTCTAGGGCCCCCAGAACAAGAAAGACATGGTGGTACTTGAGCAGGTCCAGAGTGGAGCCAGGAAGACGATCAGGAGTCTGGAGTCCCTCCCCTGTGAGGGCAGGCTGAGAGAGTTGGCAATGTTTCTCCTAGAAAAGGGAAGGCTCCCAAGACACCTTCTGGAAAACTGGGGAAGGTCTCTTTACCAGGGAGTGTAGAGATGGACGTGGAGTAGTGGTTTGAACTCGCAACAGGGGAGATTGAGATTAGATATTACGGGAGTGTAGAGATGGACGCGGAGTAGTGGTTTGAACTCAAAACAGGGCAGATTGAGATTAGGTATTTAGGAAGAAACTCTTGCCTATGAGAGGTGACACACCAGAACAAGTCATCCAGAGAAGATCTAGATGACCCCTCCCTGGAAATGTTCAAGGCCACTTGGGTGGGGCTTTGAGCAACCTGATCTAGTTGGAAGGGATCTGAGGGATCATGCAGGTCCCACCCATTCCCCCACTTTATGAGAGCTGGAACCGCATGATCTTTAAGGTCCCTTCGAACCCAAAACCATTCTGGGATTCATTCTATGGTTCTTGGTGTTATCAAGCGGGAGCAATACATTTTGCATGAAAGAGGCAAGAGCTTAATCACCTGCTAGGCGTTGTCAAGCTGCAGCTACTAGGTGTTTAGATGCTTCATGACCATGGAACGTTTGTGGCCGTGTGGAGCTCTGGGACATGGCATAAAAGCCTGAGCTGCTGCAGGCCCTGCATCCTCCTCTCTTGCCTCCCTTTCCTCGAGGAACGAGGTAAGCCTGAGTCCGCTCCAACTCTCCCTGTGGGCTGATCTGCTGTCACGGTGGCTACTCAGGTTGATGCTTGGGCTGTCTCAGCGTGTCCCTGCAACGGAAGTTTTTAAGGGCTGTTCCCTCTTTCGCTTTTGAGGAGGCTGTCTGGGGAAGAGGAGGGGTTCTTTCTAGCAGAAGAGTATTAACTGGGCTCAGCTGCAGGGAGGTCTGC
>NW_010549649.1:0-2888 GCF_000687285.1 Phaethon lepturus
GGGAAGTTTGAACGGGGAGCTGGTGGGGGTGTCGGGTTGTTTTGGTACGGTGTAACCCTACCGGCCCGAGGGGGGATGTGCGCCTGCCCTTAAAGTTTATCCTCTTTTCTCAGTGAAAAGCACTGGGAAAGTCGCTTTTGGTCTACTTTCTTAGAAGGATTTGGCAGTTTTCAGGGGGAAATAAAGAATTTCGCTTGGGTTCAAATTCCGTTGAAGCCGTGAGCAGAATGAATATGTGGGGGTGTGCCTCAGTTTCAGAGGGGTTGTCTGAGAGGGGAAGGCTGCCTGACAGGGACTGAAGATCTTGGTCAGGTTAGGCCAGAGCTGGTGGTTCAGAGCAGTGGAGTCAGGTTATGGCAATGAAGGTGCAGAAGGAGCCAAGCCATATGGTGTTTTGTCTGATGTCTTGTTTGTACTGATTTTTGAGCGTAATCTTTAGGATGAGCTAACCACAAAACAACGTCTGGGGTTTGTTGAGGAGAGAAGTGATCTGTGTCAGCTGCAGCAGAGCCAGGGAAAAAACTAGGAGGAAAACAGTGTGGCCGATCCAGGGTCCAGTGCTCAAGCGCAATTATTAGCCTGGTTTTATTCAGTTGTATCAGTGGACCTTGCCTGTCTCCCATGTTCTTGACCATGACAACAGTACTTAAAGATGAAGTCTTCCACTGGAGAAGGAAAACTTAGCAGAGGATTTTTTTCTCTATATATTGGCAGGCATGTTTCTAATAAAAGTATGTGTTTTATTAGATAAAAATAAATATTTATTTTATTTTATAAAAGATAAACGATTAAACACTTTGCAGTTCCATCAAACATTTCTACGTGATGTGCCTTTCCTTCTCTTTGCAGATTTTTTTTCTCCAGTGTGTAGAGACAGAGTACAGGGCTTTGGTCCCACCGTGAACCCTTTCTGACTAAATTGTAAGTTATGTTTCTGATGTGGCTGAGTAAAGGTTGTAATCAGCGTGGTGCCATGAAACCCAAAAGTTGAAATTAGAGCAGCGTGTAGATTTTAAATAAATAAACCCTAGTTGAAAGATGAACTAGCTGGTAAACAGCCTTCCTTTTCTCACTTCAAAGCATTTGCCATCATCATAATTCTCACAGACTAATGAAGCTCTTACTCGGGGCAGAAAGAACAAAAACTGTTCACAATGGCTAGAATTTTTAAGGGCTGCTGCCAGACCTCTAAAAATGTTTTGAAGTTTTGCGGTTTTTTTTCTTGTGCAGGAACAGATGTTGTCATTGTTAAAAATGGCAGAAGAATATGTGGCACGGGAGGCTGCTTAGCCAATGCACCTTTGCATCAGAACAAGAGCTATTTTGAGTTTAAAATCCAATCCACAGGTTAGTAAGCAAAAATGTACAACTTTGGTTGTCAGACTGCCTGCTGGTGGTTATACCTAAAATATGAAATACATGCATCTTTCTAATTGCATTCATGAACGTGAGAACATTGCAGAGTTTTATAAGTTGTCATTGTATAAAAGGCAGTTTCTCCTTTTTTTTTTCCTAATTGTGGCTCTGAAATATTACAAAGAATGGTAAGTATATTACTAAAGGAGTGCAAATACTAAAACGCCATATTTTGTATGCTGTTATATTGTAGAATAGAATCGAATCATAGAATGGTTTGGCTTGGAAGGGACCTTTAAAGGCCATCTAGTTCAAGCCCCCTACAATGAGCAGGGCCATCTTTAACTACATCAGGCTGCTCAGAGCTCGTCCAAGCTGACCTTGAATGTCTCCAGCGATGGGATATCTACCACCTCTCTGGGCAACCTGTGCCAGTGTTTCATGACCCTCACTGTGAAAAATGTCTTCCTCGTATCTAGTCTGAATCTACCCTCTCTTAGTTTAAAACCATTACCCCTTGTCCTATTACAACAGGACCTGCTAAAACGCTTGTCCCCATCTTTCCCATAACCCCTTTTAAAGTACTGGAAGGCTGCAATAAGGTCTCCCCGGCGCCTTCTCTTCTTCAGGCTGAACAACCCCAACTCTCTCAGCCTTTCGTTATAGGAGAATTGTTCCATCCCTCTGATCATTTTTGTGGCCTCCTCTGGACCTGCTCCAACAGGTCCATGTCTTTCCTGTGCTGAGGGCTTCAGAGCTGACATAGGACTCCAGGTAGGGTCTCCCCAGAGCAGAGTAGAGGGGCAGAATCACCTCCCTCAACCTGCTGGCCACGCTTCTTTGGATGCAGCCTGGGATATGGTTGGCCTCCTGGGCTGTGAGCACACATTGCTGGCTCATGTCCAGCTTTTCCTCCACCAGTATCCCCAAGTCCTCCTTGGCAGGGCTGCTCTCAGTCCCTTCATTCCCCAGTCTGTACTGATTCCGGGGTTGCCCCAACCCAGGTGCAGGACCCTGTGCTTGGCCTTGTTGAACCTCATGAGGATGCACTTGATCCCACTGTCTATAGCGTTGATGGAGATTTTATTAAAGAGTACTGGTCCCAGTACGGACCCCTGAGGGACGTCACTCGTTGCTGATCTCCATCTGGATGCGACCATCCAACCAATTCCTGATCCACCCAACAGTCCACCCATCAAATCCATCTTTCTCCGGTTTGGAGAGAAGGATGTTGTGGGGGACTGTGTCAAAGGCCTTACAGAAGTCCAGATAGATTACATTGGTGGCTCTTCCCTTGTCCACTGATGTGGTTACTCCGTCCTGGAAGGCCACTAGGTTAGTCAGGCAGGACTTGTCCTTGGTGAAGCCATGCTGGCTGTCTCGAATCACCTCCCTGCCCTCCATGTGCCTTAGCATAGCTTCTAGGAGGATCTGTTCCATGATCTTGGGCACAGACGTGAGGCCAATGGATCAGTAGTTCCCAGGGTTCTCCTTGCTACCCTTTTTAAAAATGGGTGCAATGTTTCCCTTTT
>NW_010549649.1:3029-15072 GCF_000687285.1 Phaethon lepturus
ATCCCAACTTCCTTGCCATGGGCAGGGACATCCTGTCACTACAAACTGTGGTAAAAAGTCTCTCTCCAACTTTCTTACAATTCCTCTTTAAATACTGAAAGGCCATGGCTTTTGAAATATGAGGGAGAATGGCTCGGTAACTACATCAGCCAATTCCCTCAGGACTCTGGGATGCGTCTTGGCAGGTCCCATAGACGTGTACATGTTCAGGTTCCTCAGGTTGTCTCGAACCTGATCTTCTCTTACAGTGGGAGAGACTTTGCTCCTCCAGTCCCTGTCTTGCGGTCCATCCCCTCTAGAGGTGTGGGAAGAGACACTGCCAGTGGGGACTGAGGCAAAGAAGTCATTGAGTACCTCAGCCTTCTCCTCATCTGTTGTTACCAGTTTGCCAGTCTTGCTCTTTAAGGGGAGTACACTTTCTTTGACCTTCCTTTTCTGTCTGACATACCTGTAGAAGCCCTTCTTTTTATTTTTTGCATCCCTTGCCAAGTTCAGCTCCAGCTGCGCCTTGGCCCTCCTGACCCCATCTCTACAAAACCAGGCAGCATCCCTGTACTCATCCCAGGATACCTGTCCCTGCTTCCACTGCCTGTGCATTTCCTTCTTGCCCTTTAGTTTGCCCAGCAGGTCTCCACTCAGCCATGCTGGTCTCTTGCCTTCCTTTCCTGACTTCTTACACCTAGGAATTGAGAGCTCTTGCACTCTATGGAAAGTGTCCTCAAAGATCTGCCAGTTCTGTTCTGCTCCCTTGTCCGTGAGGACAGTTTCCCAGGGGGTCCTATTGACTAACTCCCTGAAGAGCTGGAATTTTGCCTTCCTAAAATTCAGGGTCCTGACTTTACTCTTCACCTGATCCAGATCCCTCAGGACTGTGAACTCCACCAGTGCATGATCACTGCAGCCTAGGCTGCCTCCAGTCTTGATGCCACTAATTAGCTCACATGCATTGGTGACCAACAGGTCCAGTATGGCATCCCCTCTGGTAGGGCTGTCTATTACCTGCCTTAAGAAGTTATGCTCAATGCATTCCAGAAGTCTCCTGGATTGCCTACAGCTCACTGTGTTACTTTTCCAGCAGATGTCGGGGTGGTTAAAGTCCCCTAGCAGGACGAGAGCCTGTGAGTGCGATGCCTCCTGTAGCTGGAGTAAGAAGGCTTCATCAATAGAGTCCCCTTGGTCGGGTGGCCTGTAATAGACACCAACCACAAGGTTCCTTTTGTTGCTGCAATCTCTGATTCCTCCCTATAAGCTTTCAACCTGCTCGTGGCTATTCTTCAGAGACAGCTCTTCACACTCTATTCATTTCTTGACGTAAATGGCAATGCCTCCACCCTTCCTTCCTTGCCTATCCCTTCTGAACAGCCTGTAGCCATTGACAGCCACACTCCAGTCGTGGCATTTGTCCCACCAAGTTTCAGTAATGGCAACTAGGTCATAGCTTTCTAGCAGCACAGTGGCTTTTAACTCCTCCTGTTTGTTGCCCATGCTGCGTGCATTGGTGTAGATGCCCTTCAGCTGGGCTGTCGGCCATGTCACCGTCTTAGAGGAACCACCTTTAGTTCCTTTGAGGTCTTTTCTCTGGTGCAACAGGCTGTGGGCCCTTGCTAGGACCTGGTCCCTCTAAGCTTGGTATGTTGTCCAACAGCTTGTGTGTGAGTCTGATATTATCCCCCTCCCGCTTCTGATATTATCCCCCTTCCCGTTTAGTTTAAAGCCCTGTCAATAAGCCCCACATATGCATGTTTTTCAGGTAGCATATTTTAGAAATATTTTTTCAGTAAATAAATGCTTATGACCACATAAAACACTGTAGCTATAAAATATGTTTTTTTCCAGCAATACTTGTAACTGTTTGTCTACCTTCATTTGCTTTTAACATGCACTGTGTTTCCCCAAGCAAGGGTGACACTCCTTGTGCTACACTTTGCAGCACTTATTCCAGCACTGCCTTATCAAGAGGAGCCTTTCAGCACCCTGTTTCTTTATCTGTTTTGCACAGATTTAAGGCAGCTGAAAGTGAATAAAATTTGGAAGCATTATGCTTTAACTAATATGATCAGCTTCACTAGTACAGAGTGCACTCCAGGCTTGCCTGTATTCTAACATTAAAAATCAGCCTGTATTTTTAAAAACAACAGACACTGTGCAAATGAAGCTGTTCATTTGTTCATTTCATAAGTGTGTAGGGGGAGGGAAGAAGAAAGGAAGTGTTAGTCCAGAGACAGGCCTTACAATACCAGCTGGAGCTTGAAGCTGGTGTCCTTTGGGTAAGGGTTGTTTGCATTCAGTTGGGTTGGAGTGCAGGCAGCATGAACACAAACCTGTCCAAAACATCTCGCAGTCAAACCTGTTGTTTAGTTTTAAGCTACATGTAAACCCCAGCTCAGTCTTAACTTGGCAATTTTAGTATCCTTTCTGTTGTGTGAGGAATCCACTGTGGCTGTTGTTCATATATGGTCATTATTCACACAGACACAGTATCCATGTTCTTATACTTAATTTGAGAAACACAGGAAATAAAATCTCCTGGTCCCTATGAACTGTGTCTCACATATCCTGTGCCCCAAGACAGGAGAATTGTAGATCACTTAGCTTAAAACTTTGATTCCCAGAGGTGTTCTTGTGCTATCTATTAAGGGTCATCTATAGAGTCATCCTGACTATTGTAAAGTTTTTTTTGAAGTCTGATCTGAATCTTGCTCACACTCTTGTCTTTTTCATTCTGGGCATGTAAGTATTAGAATAAATTGTTCTGCAATTTTGTCTTTTGAAACTAATTTTCTTATATTTTTGCCTCATTTTAGTGTTCTGTAGATTAAACAGTCCCAGTTTTTTCAGTGTGTCCTTACAGCTGATATTTTTATATTTTTTATTGGTTTTGTTGTTTCTTCTACAGTATCTCTAATTGATGTAATTTGTCTTGAGATATGATGCTTAAAATGGATGCTCTGCTCCAGCTGCAGCAGCAGTAGACACCCTTCATCTGCTGTATATACAATATGTCTGCTTTATAAATGCCATACACCCAGAAGTTTTTCGTAACAGTAGGATACAGACTCACGCTCAGCATGTGGTCTGTGATAACCCCCAAATTATATTCTATGCACTGGTTGCCAAGCCACTATTGTATTTGTGCCACTTACTATTCCTACTTACCTGCTGTTCTTCATAATTCAGAAAAAGCAAATGCATTTTCCTTATTTCAGACCTCTTACCCAATTTGTCAGCATCCTTTAAAACTTCAGGGGTCTCTAGAGCACGCAGTCCCATCAGGTTGGTATTGGCAGCATGTTAATAAGCACATTGTCATGTTATCCAAGTCATTGATGGGAATACAGAACAGTGTTTGACCTTGGGCATTCAGTGCAAAACCTCAAACCCCACTTGAGTTATCTTTTTTGATTTGATAGGGTGCAGTAGCACCTGGAATACAGTTTTCTAACCAGTTGTGCATTCATATGGCTGTTACCATCTAGATCAGGTTTTTGTAATTTGACTATTTCAATGTCGTATGAGGTTCAAAAACATTATCAAATCAAGATCTGTCATATTTACAATTTCTTCTTTTTCCGTAAGGCTAGCCTAACCATCTGAAAAAGGAAATTGTGTTGTTCACAAATCCATGCTAGCTGGATTTATTTTTTACATTCTCCTACAGTCTCAGAGTTTGTTTTCAGTGTTTTTCTGGGAATAAAAGTTAAGCTAAGTGGTTACAATTCTCTGCATCCTTCTTTTTCAGGGTAGATGCTGTTTATCTTCGGTCTCTTGTGGCTGCTTGTACTGGGTCTGGCCAGGATGGAGTTAATTTTCTTCATAGCAGCTCCCTATGGTGCTCTATTTTAACTTTGTGACCAAAACAATACTGGTAACACACTAATGTTTTAGCTGTCGCTGAGCAGTGTTTGCACAGCATAAAGGCATTCTCTTGTTTCTCACTCTGCCCCCCCAGTGAATAAGATTGGGAGTGTACAAGAGGCTGGGAGGGGACACAACCAGGCAGATGACTTGAACTAACCAAAGAGATATTCCATGCTACCTAATGTCATGCTCAGCAATAAACAGGAGAGGTGGTGGTGCTTAGCTGCCCACTAGGGCTAACCCACAATAGTCCCGATATTTCCAAGATGTATTTACTGGTAGTACCACCATGGCGCTAGTTAAAAACACATTCTTTATGCTGTCCTGCTTCAGTAAGATAGTCTTCAAAATAGTGGGTTTTTTTTCTTACCGTGTTAATGTCATGTTTTAGGGATTTGGGGTATTGGAGTTGCAACCCAGAAAGCAAACTTGAATCAAATTCCACTTGGTCGAGATGTCCATAGCCTGGTGATGAGGAATGATGGAGCTCTCTACTATAACAATGAGGAGAAAAATAGACTACCAGCAAACAATCTTCCTCAGGAGGGCGATGTGGTGGTGAGTTTCTTAGCTGTTCCCAGATTCCTCTTATTTACAGCTCTGTGGTCGGGCTGACCATTTTGGTCAAATTGTTTGGCTTGCATCTCCCAGTTTGGAAAGTGCTGATACAAACTCCCTGCGGTCAGTTGACCCTGGCTGGGCATCAGGTGCCCACCAAAGCCGCTCTGTCACTCCCCTCAGCTGGACAGGGGGAGAAAAATACAACTCCCTGGGCTGCAGGTGGAGATCTGCTCCAGCGTGGAGCTCCATGGGCTGCAGGGGCACAGCCGGCCTCACCATGGGCTTCACCAGGGGCTGCAGGGGAATCTCTGCTCCGGCGCCTGGAGCCCCTCCTGCCCCTCCTTCTTCACTGACCTTGGTGTCTGCAGGGCTGTTTGTCTCACATATTCTCACTCCTCTCTCTGGCTGCAGTTGCTGTTGCCGGTTTTTTTTCCCCTTCAGGCGCTGCCATCATCGCCGATGGGCTCGGCCTTGGCCAGCGGCAGGTCCGTCTTATAGCCAGCTGCACCGGCTCTGTCGGACACAGGGGAAGCTTCTAGCAGCTTCTCACAAAAGCCACCCCTGCAGCCCCCCTGCTACCAAAACCTTACCATGCAAACGCAGTACACTCCCCTTCTGTTGAATGGATCAGCAGCCTGAATACCAGTGGGCTTCATTCTCAAACATATCTTCATTGATATGTTTCTGAATCAGAGACAGATTTTACCAGTGTTTGAAAAGTAGCTTCCAATGTTCTGTTGCAGTCTGGTTGCAGTATCTACCTGACAGAAAACTCCCATCACAAGGATCCTGCGTTGTTTGAGATGGGACCTTACTGAACAAATAATGTGCTGGAATGCATTACATAGCTCCATGCCCAGCTGAACTCAAGATCCCGTAGCTAACTGGTTAATGATTAGAAGAACAGAGCTGAGCAGAGAGAGGTCCTGGGTGACAAATTAATTGTATTTTTAGCCAAACTTTTGTAGGCAAGGAGAGATACTAAGTGGAGAGGGGGTAATGCTCACTGGGAAAATGATGTAGAATGAGAGCAAATGGAGAATCTTAAGATTACTATTCCAGGTTTCTCAAAACATCTTTAAGTTACTTTTCTTAAAGGGTTGTGTTTTATTGCTGTCGTTTTCTCAATGTCCTGTTAGAGATCTATTTTCAAAAATACATGGGAGTAATGCAATGAAATTTAGACCTTTTATCACCACTACCTTTTTCTTACTGGGTAACCTTGCCTCTGTATAGCAATAGTCAGAAATTTCATCCATAGAAGCCCCAAACAGCTAAGATTGACTCTTCCACCCTTTACCCTCAGACACTACATTATTCTTTTAATCCCTTTCTGAAATGGTTTTCGTGGAGGGTTGTGGGCTGTTTCAGGGTTTGGTCAACCTATGTAGTCTGCACAGCTTCAACTAATCACAGAAAAGTAGCTGATGTGTTACTGCTAACTCCCCCGTTTTCATAAGCTTCAATTTATTTTGTTTTGTCATGAAAATAGATCTCTGAGTAGTGTATGACAACACAAATTGTCATACTCGGCCATACCAGAAGTCAGTAATTTATTACATTTTTAGTGTTTGCTTTCTAATCTGTAGCAGCATATTTATAGCATTGTATATGAAACCATGGTCTGTTGCCGCTGGTGGAGAAAATGAGCTGAGAGAGGTTTCCGCGTGGAACTACGGACAAGAAACTTAATTCATAGCATAATTATTTATTAAAGTGATTTCCATGAGGAGTTACAAACAAGAAGACTGTGAACTGCTTAATATTCAAAAATAATTCAAAATTTTGTATTTCTTTAACATGGTGAAGAATAGTTTGGATATTTGTTTTGTAAACTGGATAAGATGAGGTGCGCAGTACTGTGCTGCATCCAGATTGTATAAGCGTTAAAGAATCCTGAGTATTTGAAAATACAAATGTTACTGGTCATTTATTAACCTCTAGTCCTCTGCAGGCATATTTCAAGTGAGGTTTTCTAGGATGCTGTGGTTAGCATAATGGTGTTAAAATTTGCCTGTGGCTAAGAAAGCTAAATTAAGTAGCAACCTTATGTGTATAAACTTCTTGATGCTTTTTTTTGTTAATTTTCTGTACTTTGTAGGGCATTACATATGACCATGTAGAATTAAATGTATATTTAAATGGGAAGAACATGCATTGTCCAGCTTCAGGAATCCGAGGGACTGTCTATCCAGTGGTCTATGGTAAGTCAGAGATTTTCAAGCTGTTTCACAATGTTTTTGTATCAAGTCTGTCTTGTGAGCTATGTATTCTTCTCACTTAAATGGAACACTTATCAGTGATTCATTTTTGGCAACTACAACAATATATTGCATGAAAATGCAAACCTAGGAAAATACAAAAGTATATTTTCACCTCATTTTTAATGCTGCTTAATAGCGAGGAAAAAAAGCACTGCTTACTGACTACTTACTGTGTCCACGTCTGACGTGCTGGAGAGTTACTGCACTCAGTCTAAAAATTTCCAGGTAAAAAACCTGTGAAGCAGATGGAAAAAAGTAAACCAACAAATTTGAAGTAATGGAGACTTGTGGCCAATCTGATTTATCTCTGAAGCTTGGTATTTATGCCTATTAATTTCACATACTTCATAAATGCATTCAGTGTTAAATATGAATAGATACTGAGTTGTTGTTTGTATTTTCTTATGGAAGTAATAACTTTAATGTAGTACTAGTACAGCTGCTTGCTGTATAGTGGTACAGCTCTTTGCTGCTATACCACGTTGATGCCCGGTTTTGAAATCCAACAACT
This sequence comes from Phaethon lepturus, assembly GCF_000687285.1. NCBI lineage: Eukaryota > Metazoa > Chordata > Aves > Phaethontiformes > Phaethontidae > Phaethon > Phaethon lepturus. Next base: position 10,224 of record NW_010549649.1, read on the forward strand.
GGTGAGTGAATTGTGGTAGCTGTTTTGCCAGTAACCATCAATACAATGCAGCAGTTTTGAAGGAGAAACAAATACCATATCCAATTAATGCCTGCATAGGCAGTTTAAGAAAGAATTTATGAATTATGGAAGCTGGAATTTGGCCAAGGCATGTGTTAACAATTTACTCTCCCAGAACTTCCCAGTGGTTTTGTAGTTCCCAAGTAGTCAGAATTCTGTTTAACATCTCATCTGAAAGGCAGTGCTTCCCCTCACTCAGTGGGTCATCAATGCTATGCTCTGGGTTGGCTTGTAACTTGGAGCAAACGGTAACTGCTCATCGGATTCCCAGTGTTACACCTCCAGCCATCTCCAGTTTATCTTTATTCCTGTGAGAGCTTCATCTAAGTAGTAGCCTCCTCCAAAATAATTTTGCTCTTGAGACACGGTTAGCTATGTGACGTGGATAATTGTTTCATTTCTTCGTTGGTTCCTAATGAACTGTTGGCATGTTCCCATTTATATCTTGATACATTTGTAATATTGAATTTCACGAACATGAAGAAAACACCCTAGATGTGTTGTAGAGCCTTTGCAGTCTATAAATGTAGCTGACAAATTATATCTTTCCAAGCTATTAGAGTGGAAATCGTTTTATATGGTCATTTTGTGATGTGTTCTTAAGCCACGTGATGGCGCTGGTAAAATGCTGTGGCAGACCAGCAGCCCTGCAGGACTGCCGGAGCTCCTGGTGCAAGAACCTTGAGCAGCAGGGAGAGAGTTGCTGTGCAGTAATTGATTGTTGCATCTTCCCTGTATTTTGGAAATGGTGTTAAATACCCCGGAGGATGCAGGTTGCTTTCAGAAAACGTTTGGTGGCATCTTAGCCTACTGTAAATATCTTTTTCTCTGACTAACGAAGTTCTGTGCCTGGGGATTGCAGTGACCTTTTACTGCCAGGCTCTTATCATCTTCCACAAGTGGGCATAATTTAATTGTAATTATCATGTCTGCTACATAGAACTTGAATAATTGCAGTCTGCAAATTGCTTTTTCATGGTACTTACTTGGTATAAACTTTTAACTATAAATGTCCTTAAATTATTGTAAACTTCTTTTAGTCATGTGAAAGGATTTGACCATAGAGAAGAGAGTTTGCTAAGTGTTTACCCTATCCACAATTCAGACTAGAACTATAGGTGTCTTTTTAAAAGAAACATGATAGAGCAGGCAAACACGGTGTCAGGTCTGAGAATGTAAAACAGAAAAGTGGACTTAAAGGTTGCTCCCTACAGCAGCTGTACCTCAGGCACTTTTGCAGAAGTGAGATATAAACACTGCATACGTAGTACAGAACTGTACAAATATTCTAATAGAAGTTTTAACTGAGCCTAGGAGGGAAAAATTCCTACCTTGGTGATGAGATATCTAAATTCCAAACCAAAATCTGGAGATGAAGCTTTTCTGTTTTGATCTAATGTTGCTAGTGTACCAGGTTCGTCTTGGCAGAAGTTGTCTTTGAAAGAGATCTTGTTTTTCTTACTGGTTGGGTGTCTCAATTTGCTAATGCAATACATGAAAGCTTTGCTCTGAAAATCCTCAGCAGTTTCTTTTTTATATTCTACATAAAAGATAGTAACACCTGTGTCTCAGATTATGCAGGGGATCCAAAACTGGGAGAGGTATTGCAAAAAACCATTAACTTCCAACTTAAAGAAGCAGTCAAAGAAGCTCTCTTTGGGTCACATGCTAAAACAGATGGTCTGACACCAACCATTGCAGACATCTGAAACCTTGTAAACCTCCAGAAGAATCATTGCAGACAGCTGACACTCCAGCAGAATTAGGAAGTGGACAGAAAAATATGCAGCTGAGGAGGTGACAGCCCTGCAATGTGTATTGGAGTGTCCTTAATCTGTAGCTGTCCATAGAAAGAGAGTAGAAAATTTGGAGGGCATTACCTGAAGCCCTGCAAATGCTCCCAGTGAAGTCAGAGGCAGCATTCTCGTTGACTTCACCAAGTACCATTACCGAATAAAGTAAACAGCAGAAAAGAGAGATGATGTGCTCTCCTTGGGTATGTGTGTAGGACTTCAGCAAATTTGTTGAAGAGATTTCTTTTAATTGTATTGTATATATCTAATGGATGTATTGGAGAATATTCTTCATGGTTTGAGCATAGTACATAATATAATAAAAAGGTGTAATAGAAGATTAAACTGTAAGTGGTCCTTCTCTAATTCCTTCTGTTTGGTTCTCTTCTGCAGTTGATGACAGTGCCATTCTGGACTGTCAGTTCAGTGAATTTTATCATACACCTCCACCAGGGTTTGAAAAGATCCTCTTTGAGCAGCAAATCTTCTGAATGTCTTCATACCGAAAATTTGCACCCTGCACTGTTACAAAAGCTTTGTCATCTTAAATAAAGCTTCACATTACTTTTGGGAAATATATCTGTATTTTTCGTAAGTACTTGTGACTGTTGTCTGCAGAATTAGTATGTTAACTGCAACACCAGGTAACTGTGTTGCAAATACAAGATTTCTGACACTGTTTTGTGGCAGGGTTTTTCTCTGATTTGTACTTGATGCATAAGGAGACTAAGGGATATTATTGACATCAGTATTACATTCAGTATTTTGAATAAACTCGAGCTCTGTAAAGCCAGTAGTCCTTATGCATATGATAGCTATGGAGATGGATAGTTCTTATGATTTTCTTTCCCAGCTTTTTTCACACAGAAGTTTTTTCACACCTTGTTTAACGGAAGCACTGTGTTTCTAGTCTGTGATTTGGAGTTGTGATGTCCCAGTAGTGCACAATGACTAGTAATACGATGGCATAACTAGCAGCCAGGTACTTTGGGGTTTTGTTTTGTTTTGTTTTTTTTCCCAAGGTGTAATTTAATCAATTTCCTCAATCTTAGAGTGACAAGTATAACTTATCTATTTCTCCTAGCTTTTCATTTGCTTTAATTGTGATAAATAACAGGACACTATTCTAGTAATGTCTTTTTGTTGAACCTCAGAAAGTAAGCCTGAACACTACCTGTGTTTTTGAGGACCACTGCGCTGTGTTATTCTGGTAGGAGAGTAGGTACAGATCACTCAACTTGGGTATGCAAAGTGCCAGGTGAAGGGTATGAGATGTTACGGTGAAGCCTTACATCTAAACTGTAAACTAGATTATTCTTTTATGGAATATCATATTTAATTTCTTTGTGAATCATTTATAAATGATTAATGGCTAAGACATTGTTCTAAAATGTGATGCCCTTGGATATAAATTGTGAGATGCTTTTTTCCCCTCTTGTCATGTTTAATATACTTCCTAGAAGAATTTTATTGTAAAGAAAATCTTCATACTGGATGTTTGTTTTTTGGTTTTGGCTTTTCCTGGGTTAACGCATTTGCATAAATTAATGATTTTATTTAAATATTTTTTAAAATTATCTGATTCTGAAATTTTCAAATACAAACAGCTTTCTGAAAGCCTTTCACCTTATGATTTTCTGCATCTGTCTTTTCATTCTGAGTGGCCTGTGTTTTCCTTCCCTTTAGCCTTGCTGTCACATGACAATGTTGGGTAGAACTTTTCAACCTGAAAGGAATGATGCCCTTGTCAGCATTATGGTACAAAGCTCAGGAGATTAGAGTGCAGTTTTATCGACTCCTCTTGAAATCTGCTGTGCTTTGCTGTGGTCAGATATGTAACTGAAATTATACTAGGCATTCATATGTTTCATTTCAGTTTCTCCAGTAGATGTTTCAAGCTGTTTTCCCCAGTAGACGTGGCAGCACCTGTCCCTGCTAGGGCAGAGGCTCCGGCAGCGGGTTGACCCTTGTTGGATGCCAGGTGCCCACCAAAGCCTCTCCTCTCACTGCTGGAAAGGCTCGTGGGTTGAGATAAGGACAGGGAGATCATTCAGTGATTACTGTCACAAGCAAAACAGACTTGACTTGGGGAAAATTAATTTAATTTATTACCAATCAAAATCAGAGTAGGGTAATGAGAATTAAAACCAAATCTTAAAACACCTTCCCCTAACCCTTCCCTTCTTCCTGAGCTCAACTTCACTCCCCATTTTCTCTACCTTCTCTCCCTGAGTGGCACAGGGGGACGGGGAATGGGGGTTGTGGTCAGTTCATCACACCTTGTCTCTACCGCTCCTTCCTCCTCAGGGGGAGGACTCCTCACACTCTGCCCCTGCTCCAGCGTGGGGTCCCTCCCACAGGTGACAGTCCTCCACGGACTTCTCCAATGTGAGTCCTTCCCACAGGCTCCAGTTCCTCATGAGCTGCTCCAGCCTGGGTCCCCCCACAGGTGCTGTCCTTCAGGAACAGACTGCTCCAGCGTGGGTCCCCCACGGGGTCACAAGTCCTGCCAGCAACCCTGCTCCAGCCTGCGCTCCTCTCCCCACGGGGCCACAGGTCCTGCCAGGAGCCTGCTCCAGCGTGGGCTTCCCATGGGGTCACAGCCTCCTTCGGGCATCCCCCTGCTCTGGTGTGGGGTCCTCCCTGGGCTGCAGGTGGAGATCTGCTCCCCCATGAAGCTCCATGGGCTGCAGAGGCACAGCCAGCCTCACCATGGGCTTCCCCAGGGGCTGCCGGGGAATCTCTGCTCTGGCGCCTGGATTTTCTTCACTGACCTTGGTGTCTGCAGGGCTGTTGCTCTCACATGTTCTCACTCCTCTCTGGCTGCTGTTGCTGTTGTGCAGCAACTTTTTCCCCTTCTTAACTCTGCTCTCCCAGAGGCGCTGCCACCATCGCTGAAGGGCTCAGCCTTGGCCAGTGGTGGGTCTATCTTGCAGCCGGCTGGCATTGGCTCTATCGGACCACGGGGAAGCTTCTATGCGGTTCTCACAGCAGCC
>NW_010549649.1:15305-20827 GCF_000687285.1 Phaethon lepturus
AAACCTTGCCACACAAATCCAACACAGCTTCCACACAGATGGCTGATGCAGCCCTCCAAATCCCAGGTTGCAGGGAGTGCTTGGCATCTCTCTGAGGCCAGGGGAAATGGCCCGCTGTCCTTCAGGAAGTGTGCTGTCTTAGAGGAGCTGTGCTGCCAAATGGAGGACTTCCAGGAGGAAGTGAGCAGGCTCCACCACATCGGAGATGGAGAGGTTCTTCTCTGAGACTTTACAGCTTGAAGAGCCTCAGATCCCATCTGCAACAGGGAAGCAGGCAGCATCTACCTTGCACTACAAGGTAAGCAAAACCTCTGGAGAAGGGGAAGGATGGAAGCTGGTGACTTCTTCAAGGAAGGTTCCTGCCCCACCTAAGGGCTTACAGTTGCAAAACAAGTTCACTGCCCTCAAAGTTGAAGAGAAGCTAGATGTGCCTTCCAGCAAAGAACCTGGTCCACCCAACCCTAAACCATGCAAGACTTACCAGAAATAAATGTTGAGTCATTGTAATGAGTGACACCCTTCTGCAGTGCACAGAGGCACTCGTTTGTCAGCCCAACCAATCATCTGGAGAGACTTTCTGCCTTCTGGGGGCCAGGATCTGGGATGCTGTGGAGAAAGTACTGACGGTTGTCCGGCCCTCTGACTACAACCCCCCGCTGTTACTCCATGTGGGTGCAAGTGATACTGCCAGGGGAAACCTGGACAGTATCAAAAGTTACTACAGAGCTCTGGGGGCAGTAATCATGGGCATGGGGGCCCAGTGGTCTGGGCATGGTGGTCTCAATCCTGCTGGTGAGGGGAAAGCAAGTGAGGAGGAGGGCACTAATAGGACAAGTCAATAATTAGCTGCAGAAGCAGTGTTGGCAACAGGATTTTGCGTTCTATGACCATGGGACCCTGTTTGCAGATCAGTGTCTGCTTGGGAGAGGTGGAATCCACCTCACTAAGTGGGGAAAAGCTACTTTTGCCAACAGGATGATCTTGTTAGGAGAGCTTTGAATCAAGAATGACAGAGGAGGGAGGGAGTGATGGACAGGTTTGCTGAGCGAAGGGCAGGGGGTGATGTGACAAGAAGGGATCACAAAATCGACAAAATGGAGCTTAGGCAGGGTCACCTCCAGCACTTGCATGTAAGCAATGAAGTTGCCTACAAGGCACCATTATGGAGAAAGCCCCAAACCCTTTCTAGGAAGTCAGCATGCTGGGTGCCTTTCTGACGTGTCTGTATAGCAACACACTCCAAATGAGGAATAAACACGATGAGTTAAGAGATCTGTGTGCAGTTGCAAGGCTACAGTTTTACTGGGATCATGGAGATGTGGTGGGATGGCTCCCATGACTGGAGTGCTGCAAAGGAGGGGACAGGATCGGAATATGGGGCGGGGGGGGGAGGGGGAGTTGCCCTTTACGTGAGAGAGCAGCTGGAATGCATGGAGCTCTGCCTGGGCATGGATGAGGAGACAACTGAGATCAGTTTATGAGTTAGGATTAAAGAGAGGACAGGTAAAGGTGACATTATAGTGGGTGGCTGCTGTAGGCCACCTGACCAGGAAGAACAAGTGGATCAGGCCCTCTGTAGGCAGATAGGAGCAGCCTCAAGTTTGCAGGCCATGGTTCTCATGGCAGACTTCAACCTCCTCACTATCTGACGGAGGGGTAATACAGCAGGACAGAAGCAATCTGGGAGGTTCTTGGACTGTACTGATGATAACTTCCTCCTCCAAGTGATAGAGGAGCCAATGAGGACAGGTATTCTGCTGGACCTCCTACTCACCAACAAGGAGGGGCTTGTTGGGCATGTGAAGGTCAAAGGCAGTCATGGCTGCCGTGACCATGAGATTGTGGGGCTCAGGATCCTGAGAGCAGGGAAGAGGGTGAAAAGCAAGCTCACAACCCTGGACTTCAGGAGAGCACATTTTGGTCTCTGCAAAGATCTGCTTGGAAGAGGATAAGGCCCTGGAAGGAAGGGTGGGCCAAGAAACCTGCTTAATATTCAAAGATCACCTCATCCAAGCTCAAGGGAGTTCCATCCCAATGAATAAGTCAGGCAAAAATGCCAGGAGGTCCGCATGGATGAACAAAAGAGCTCCTAGCCAAATTCAAACACAAAAAAGAAGTATACAGAGGGTAGAAGCGAAGACAGGTAACCTGGGAGCAATACAGAAACATTGCCTGAGCATCCAGGGACTGTTAGGAAAGTTAAAGCCCAAATGGAATTGAATCTGACTAGGGATGTCAAAGACTATAAGAAAGACTTCTATAAATACATAGAAGATAGAAGGAAGACTAAGGAAAATCTGCGCCCATTGATCAATGAGGTGGGAGAACCAGCGATACAGGCCATGGAAAAGGTTGAGGTACTGAATACCTTCTTTGTCTTAATCTTTACTAGCAAGATGAGCCTTCATGAGTCCCAGGTCCCACGAGACCGGGGGAAAGGTTAGAACAAGGAATATCTACCCTTGGTGGAAGAGGATCAGGTTCAGCAAACTGAACACCTGTAAATCCATGGGCCCTGATGGGATGCCCCCATGAGTGAGGAGGGAGCTGGCTGATGTCATTGTGAGGCCACTCTTGATAATCTTTGATCAATCAATCATGGTGATTGGGAGAAGTGCCTGAAGACTGGAGGAAAGCAAATGTCACTCCTATTTTCAAGAAGGGAGACCCAGCAACCTACAGGCCGGTCAGCCTCACCTCAGTCTCTGGGAAAGTGATGTAGCAGCTGAACCTGGAAAACATTTCCAGGTGCATTAAGGACAAGAAAATAATCAGGAGTAGTCAGCATGACTTCATCAAGGGGAAGTCATGCTTGACCAACTTGATAAACTTCTATGATGAAACTGGCCTGGTAGATGAGGATATTGTCTACCTGGACTTCATTAAGACCTTTGATACTTTCTCCCATAAGATCCTTATAGACAAGCTGTTGATGTATGGACTGGATAAGGAGACAGTGAGGTGGATTGAAAACTGGCTGAATGAGGGTGGTGATCAGTGCACGAAGTTTAGTTGGAGGCCAGTAACTAGCAGTGTACCCCAGGGGTCAATACTGGGTCCAGTCCTGTTTAATATCTTCATTAACAATCTGAATGATGGGGCAGAGTGTACCCTCAGCAAGTTTGCAGGTGACACAAAAGTGAGAGGAGTGTCTGATACGCCAGAGGGTTGTGCTGCCATCCAGAGGGACCTTGACAGGCTGGAGAAATGGTCTGACAGGAACCTCATGAAGTTCAACAAGGAGAAGTGCAAAGTCCTGCACCTGAGGAGAAACAACGTCATGCACTAGTACATGCTAAGGGATGTCCAGCTGGAAAGCAGCTTGGCAGAAAAGGACCTGGGGGTCCTGGGGGACAACAAGTTGAACATGAGCCAGCAATGTGCCCTTGTAGCACAGAAAGCGAATGAGATCAGGGAGGGACTGCAGTAGACGAAATGTTGCTGGCAGGTCAAGAGAGATGATCCTTTGCCTCTACTCAGCATCGGGGAGGCCATACCTGGAGTGCTGTGTCCAATTCTGGGCTCCTTGGTACAAGAGAGACATGGACATACTGGGTAGAGTCCAGCAAATGGCCACAAAGACAATTAAGGAACTGGAGCATCTCTCCTTTGAGGAAAGGCTGTGAGAGCTGGGACTGTTTAACCTGGAGAAGAGGCTCAGGGGGGATCTGATCAATGTATATAAATACCTGAAGGGAGAGTGTAAAGAGGATGGAGCCAGGCTTTTTTCAGTAGTGCCCAGTGACAGGACCAAAGGCAAGGCACAAACCAAAACACAGGAGGTTCCCTCTCAATATCAGGAAACACTTTTTACAGTGAGGGTGACTGAGCACTGGCACAAGTTGGCCACACTGCTTGTGGAGTCTCCATCCCTGGAGATATTCAAGGTCTGGGCGTGGTCCTGGGCAACTGGCTTTAGGTGGCCAAGCAGGGTGGTTGGACCAGATGGTCCCTTCAGAGGTCCCTTCCAGTGTCAACCATTCTGTGATTCTTCCCTGAGGTGATGTTGCACTAGTTGACACATGCCATGTTTCTGTAATCAAGTTTGTCAGCTCTTCAAACTTGAAATGATTATATATACATACATATATATATAAAAGGAAATGGAGGCATGTGTCCTTTTTCCTTTTGATATCTTTCAACAATGCCTTCCACAGTGGTTCTTTGCCATGAAAGACTACTGAGATGAAAGTGCTTCTTGTGGAATTGTGTTTCTCATGTTCCTGGGGAAAGGAGGAAGTATTTAAAGAAATTCTTCTCAGTTCATCTAACTGCATCTAGCAAACAACTTTTTTTGAAGTCTGCTGTGTTTAAGAATATTTAACAGTAAAAGCTGCTACCTTGAGCTTGATGTAGACTTGCATTAAAATACGGAGAAGGCTGTCTTCTTCAAAGCTGATGTTTGAAATGGAAAACATTTTGGTAAATATCAAATACTCAAAATAGCTGCTAAATTCACCAAAAATATGAAAAGAGCCTGCTTTTATAGCTCAGGGTTGCTCATTTCTCATCTTAAACATAGTAAGATGCATTTATAATACCACACAACACAACTACACTTCCTGTGATAAAAAATCAGAAAACTTCTTGTTCTGTAACTGGTGACACAGGGAGACTGTATAAAATAAGTGTGTGTGGGGTGTGAATAAAATATTATTACTATCTATTTATCAAAATGGAAAGAGAGCACAGTTTTCACCTGAAAATAAGTTTTGTGAGGATAATTCATACGAGAAGCAAGGGTACAGTTAACTCCATTGTATAGGTAAGAAGATGGGCCACAGAAATAGGATGTGAATTAATTTGTGTCTCAGCATGTCATTTCAGCATCTGGCAATAAACCCAGCTTTTTTCCCGGATGTGTTCCCAGTTCCAACTTTGCCCAGCGAAGTGAGATGCAATATGTGTTTCTAGAAGTTGCACTAGAAAGTAATTTTCAGTTAAGGTTTAGCAATATATTTACTAGTAGCAAATTCACTTTAATAAGAATGAATCATGCTTCCCAGTGAAATGGTTGAGGTATTTCCACTAATTGTTTGTACCCAAATGTTTTCTTAATCTTTCAATGCTACAATTTGGACACCCTATCTCTTTGAGTGCACAACTTTGTATTGACTAATCCTGTATGTTTTCTGAGCCCTTTTGAGATTATACTGTGGCAGCAAGATACAAAGTCTGAACCAGACTTTATTTGCACATCCACAAACCAAAAGAACTGACAGGGCACATAATACAGGTTGCATGTAGATTGGTTGACTTGTTATTTTTCTAATACTGGAACTGTTTATGGTGCTTTGGGGATAGATGAAGTCAGGTAGTACTATTCCAAGGAGCTTAAAATCCTAATTAGATACCATAAAGCTAGAAATACGTGTCAAGAATTGCCTGAAAGGCTCTCTTCCACAAAAGAGTCATACCAGGATACAGTAACATAGATGCTCTGTGAAGAGAAACTTTGTGATGTGCAGTGGGTCCCTTAAATCCCATTGAGATCAATTCTACTCCCAGGCCTAGAAAGAGTG
>NW_010549649.1:20858-26481 GCF_000687285.1 Phaethon lepturus
CAACAGGACAGGCTGTTCAGGTGCAAATGTTCATGAGAATACAGACTTGCATGAGTATTCATGCTGTTCTTCCTTTCTGCAGGCTTTCTTGGGAATGCACTGCCGTGCATACAGCTGCATTAAAAAAAAAAAAAAAAGGAACAGGGTCCTAGTAATTAATATGAATTTCTTGTTCTTAGATTATTTTTGCAGTACTCACTCATCTTTATTATCAGTTTTTGTTGACGTTGCTTTGTATTCTGACAACTGACCAAGCTTGTGGCTGAGAGAAGGGTCTCAAAGGTCCTCAAGCAAATCAGTGAAACATAGATCCTTACGTGTCTCTGTGAATCCAGGCTTTAAGGCCCAAGGATCCAGCTCCCCTGACATCCCTTATATGTTAAGAGTCGATGTTGCTTTTGGAAATGGGGTTAACTATTACTGCTTGCAGTAGTGAGGGAACCTGGTTGCATAAATATGTCCAAAACTATGCACAAGGTGGGAAGCCTGTGACATAAGGTTTGGAGCAAAGCTAAGTGCCAAACAATTCTCTTCACTGTGCCTTCCCTTACCTAGTTCCACAATAAAGTACTTTTCAGGTTATTGACATCTTGAATAGGGATTTCTAGAAAAAAGCTCAAGGGGTTAGGGAGAGCTCTCACATGTACAGTGGCAGACCTTTTCTTGAGTGCTTCATGTAAGCTCTCTGTTGGTGCAAATCTTGGTGGCTCGAATGTTGAATTTTTGCAGGTTGAATATTTGCCAGAACAAACAGTTGGTAGGACCAATTCCTTCCTGGCTTGTTCAAGAGTCTTTTTTTTCCTTTCATTTTTTTCCCCCATCCAGACATTTTAGATTTTAGCTTTTCCTAGCCCTTTTTCTAGCCCTGTGTTGGACCTAAGGAAGGCCACCTGTTCTGGCTGCCAAGATGAGTCAGCAGAAGAGCTCTTTAACTCCCCATGTGGTCTGAACGTCTGACACTTCCAGGGTGAGGAATAGTTGCTTAGACACTGGAATTTCCTTTGCTGCAGTCAAGAGAGGTGGGCTGGGAATTAAATAAGATTGAAAGAACATTCTCATGGGGAGTCATCTGCTAAAATGCCAGAAATTCAGTGTGAAGAGAAGTGCGTAAATAAAACTAATGTCATTTTTCCCTAATTCCAGAACATGTCAAGAAAAAAAACTATATCTTTCTGTATATGTACTTAGGTTGTGCCTGCAATCTAATTCAAGATAATACAGGGAGAGCAAAAACAGAAGCCAAGTCACATCCATGGAAAACTCTGCACATTTAGCAGACAAGACAGTTCCTAGCTTCAAGAACCATGAAAACTTAAGCCATATTTCTTGGATGCACTCATTATATTGGCAAGGAGTACATGTTGAAATCCTCATTGTTGAGAAATCTAAATTCCCTTTAAATATCTGTACTCAGTATAAGATGGCTTATGACCTTTTCATAAATGAAAATGTATTACACTGAATAATGATTTCAGTAGTTCGGTGAAGATTTTGTGTGGGAAAAGTGCAGCTCTTGGCCAAAGTAAACTCCGGCAAAATCGAGGTAAGCTGGTGGAAGTGGCTTGTTTCATATAAGTTGGTAGTATGCTCCAAACAAAGTCATCTTTTCCTGTATGTAGGATGGAAATAGTGCTTCCTGCTTTGGGGGGACGTCAGGAGAATGCATCTAGGGAGTATGAGGCAGCTGGGGCCATGTTCAGACTGCTTGTACCCTAATGCTTGTCACAACTCCATCTCTCCATTGTCTGAGGAATCAAGTCTGAGCAGTCTGAATCACTCATGACTAATCTGAATGTAGTAGTTATAACTCCTAAATTAAGCTCCCTGAGTAGGGGGTGTGAACACACCTTCAGACGTTACAGTAAAGGGAGGGCCATCTAGTTATCTTAAGAATCTGTATTTTGCCAGAGATTTCTTTAGGAGAAGATTGGGCTGCTTATAGCCCATTTCCTCGCTTCTCATCGAAGTCATCACCTTTTCTTCATCTGCCCGAAAGACCCATTTTCCCACTAGTACTCAACCAAGTGATACGCCAGCCATTTATTTGCTGCAGACTGACAATTCCCAAATTCTGGGAAACCTCATGCCCACTTAAAAAGCGATGGTCAACATAATCCTGTCAGCTAAATCTCTTGCAGGAGATGCATGTCACGCAGCAAAAGAGCTCTGCTGATGCTGCTTGAATCATTTCCTCAAATGGAGTGAGCAGTAGTGACAGATGGCCTTTTTTCCAATGTAACTCCACATATTGCTGAAGCTTTTCCTTTCAGAGCCATGCTGGTTGGGATAAGGAAGCAAACCAAGCTGCCTGGAGGCTTCTCAGCAGCATTGGCACATTGAAAGTTGGGGCTCCAGGGAGAGGAGCCAGAGCGGGACCAGGTGAGGGCAAACCCGAAATCCTCTGCATGTGCTGTGTTTACTGCTGGCCCGGTGGGGTGGGAAGGGAAGAAGCAGTGACTGTGACTGGTGGGAAAGCACACCTCCCCGACTCCAGCAGGGCTCTGGTAGAGCTCTACCCTAAATATTTTGTCCCAGGTCACAGAGAAAGTCTAAATCAGGTGAACCAGGCCAGCTCTATCGGTGAGGAGAGGGGCTGATATCCCCAGCTAACACAGCCATGCAAGTGGGAAGCAGCTTCTGGGCTAGTGAGTGTTAAACTGTCAAAAACGTTGCTTGTAGCTGCATCGCTGCTCACTGCATTCAGGAGGGTGTTAGTCTGCTAAAAAAAATCCATTTTTACTGAAATAGCTCTGTCCTCGCTAGACGTGCTTTGCAGGATAGCACGCTGATATTCCGGTACCGTTAAAGCCGTTCTGTTGCGCAGATAGTCTTAACGCCGCTGCTATTCGTCCTCCTCTGTAGAATGGGAATCATAATATTTCTGTTCCCTCACCCTTTGTCTTCATCCTAAGAGCCAGGGATGTCAGATCCATCCTGGGGAAATGGTCAGATCCCCCAGGTTCGGCTGTCAATTCGGCTCTGCATCCGTCGCTCCACAATGAGCCTCCCACTGAGGATGGTTGTGGGGGAAGGTAGACCGTGACCTTGTGTAGCAATGAACTGCTTAGCCGTGCTTTATTGTTTAGTACCTTATTGTTGCTTTCAGGATTGCTCTGTAAGAAAGTAAGTTCCCTTTTAGGGCCATCTCTGTTTCTGCCCTTTGTTTCTCTTCCTTCCGTATTTTCCTGTCTCTGAATGTAGCAACGTGCATGATTTATACCAGTGTAAACCCTGCTGCATTGACGTAGAAGGATCTGCAGCTGCTGGTGTTAGTCTGACTGGTGAATTGCTCGGTGGCTTGGACTCCTCCTAGAGCCTGGAGTCCTTTTGCACTTAAAGTAAGTTACGCTGCAGCGGTTGCTTGCCCAGTTCCTCTCTCGATCTGCCTGATCTTGTCTTCGTGTGGAATTGTGCTGGCCTGCAGCCAGGCTCCACTTCTTTGTGTCCATGTGCTCCAGAAAATACATCTAACACATTTTCCTAGTTAGCTCAGTGCCCTACATAGTCACAATGCTTTCACCTGGTCCTGGTTTCCTTATCCTCTACGGAGAGGAATAAGCACAAGTCCTGATTTCTCAGCAAAACTGCTTTGACCATATACAAAGACGCTACCACTGCAATGATTGAGCAGACCTACGAGCAGGACAGCACCTAGAGAAGAACAAGCAGGAGTCAAAGCTGGCCTGCAAGAAGGCTGAAAACAAAACCCTGATCCAGGCACAGCTGGCTTCCCAGCCTCTTGCCCAGTGTGGGCTTCCTTTCCCTGTGCCATCCACATGTTCCCAGTCATATCAGGTTAAAACGAGGCCAGCTTGGTCTAGAAACATGGTTACGCAAATTCAGGCGTGCCATGGCTGCATTATGAAGCACATGATGTATTCTGATCCCATGAAGCGTGCATTTAGACAACAGTGTAAATCAGTAATCCATAAAAATTCTAGACACAGTTTCTGTTCAGTATGTCTCATCAAGGCCTTTTGTTGTTATTTTAATAATGAGAAATTTAGCAAGGCTTTTTACTTTTAATCTGTATGAGTTTGAAAAAGGTGCTTTTGTATGAGCAACCTTTAGCTGTGCTTTCTCCCAATCTGTTACCAAAACCCATATTGCAGCAATATACAAAGTCCTGAAAGCAGTGTCCTGCACAGCACAATGTTCAGGCACTAAAAATTAACTTGAAAATTGCCTAAAATGCATTGCAAGCCAGCATTAATTGCATAATGAACCTGGATGGTCCCATGAGGCAATGGTTCGTTGATGTCAGCTAGAATCAGTAGCAAACAACTGGCAGCAAGACTGCCTTTTCCCCTTTCCCATGGTGGAAAACTTGGGAAAGGCACCTGGAGTGTTGGAGTGCTGCTCCCCTGACTAAGGGTAATGTGTATTTGTTGAGTTGCTCTTAGCCTGCAGTATTAAATTGCCTGCAAAAGTTAAAACGCACTTATTGGCTTATTTCCATTCATGGCAGCATGTAAATCATTCAAAACCATTCTACCAGGCTGTCAACAGGGCAGTAGCTGGCACACACTTGTCCACTCATTATACTTCTTGCCCAGAGCATTGGTGGTTCTCATGTAGAATGTGATGCCTGGAGGCGGTTCAGGGCATCCTGAATTGCTCTGACTCTCCTTTTAACTACCAGTAGCCGCCCCATGTTCAGTTAAATGCTGTGAAGAACATTTTTTTAAAAATAAAATCTCCATATTGGGTGAAGCCGAAAGTCTGCTCAGCCCAGCATGCAGCCTCCAAGACACTGTCCAACAAGAGCCATAAACACAGCGGCCAAAAGTGGATTTATAGGGAAGACCACAGCAGATGGCAGGTGTGTGATGATGCTTTCCTGAATACCCTGTAATTACTCAACACTTGCATAGTGCAAATCACAAAACAAGTCTCTGCACAAGACCTGAGATGTGAAGTGGCCACCTCCCCCAGAAAAGGAGCCTGGTTGTTAATGGATTGTCCTGGAGGTAGGTGGTTTGAAACTCTGCAAGCTGCGGTGGAAGAGTCTGGTTACCCATGTCCTGGTCAAAAACTGTGAGTGCAGAGCCAAAATATAAATAAATCATAGAATCGCAGAATCTTTGGGTTGGAAGGGACCTTTAAAGGCCATCTAGTCCAAACCCCCTGCAATGAGCAGGGACATCTTCAGCTAGATCAGGTTGCTCAGAGCCCCGTCCAACCTGACCTTGAATGTTGCCAGGGATGGGGCATCTACCACCTCTCTGGGCAACCTGTGCCAGTGCTTCACCAGCCTCATCGTCAAAAATTTCTTCTTTATGTACAGTCTAAATCTACCCTCTCTTACTTTAAAACCATGACCCCTGGTCCTGTCACTACAGGCCCTGCTAAAAAGTCTGTCCCCATCTTTCCTATAAGCCCCCTTGAAGTACTGGAAGGCTGCAATAAGGTCTCCCTGGAGCCTTCTCTTCTCCAGGCTGAACAACCCCAACTCTCTCAGCCTGTCCTCATAGCAGAGGTGTTCCATCCCTCTGATCATTTTTGTGGCCCTCCTGGACCTGCTCCAACAGGTCCATGTCTTTCCTGTGCTGAGGGCTCCAGGGCTGGACGCAGGACTCCAGGTGAGGTTCCTCAGAGCAGAGTAGAGGGGCAGAATCACCTC
>NW_010549650.1:0-306 GCF_000687285.1 Phaethon lepturus
CTGCCGCTGTCCTCAGGTACTGCTCCCCCCAGGAGCAGCTCTGCGGGCCCTAAACCAGGAAAGCTCTCACTTTTAACGCTGTGCCCTGTTACCAAAATCTATTTATAGAAAACACCATTTCTCTAGAGACCCAATATTTATAAATGCCATATGATAGGCGAACTGGGGATCAAACAGCAGGGGGTGGGGTGTCACCCCTTTCATGTCGCTGTACATGAAAGGCGATTAGGCTTCGGCCTCGCCAGGTGCACGATTTGGAGAGGAAAGGCCCGGCTGGCAAGCAGGCTGAGGCGAAGCGGGGGGGGG
>NW_010549650.1:339-105965 GCF_000687285.1 Phaethon lepturus
ACAAGGGTCCAGCAGACATGCGAGAGCTTGTCTGGCCTCAATGCATGTCTGAGCACAACCACTCTGATGCTCTTGGTAGTTTCAACTGAACTGCTATAGAGGGATAAGGAGTAGGAGCTTGCTTTCACACTTTAGGTAACCTACACATTTTCAAGGTCATAAGACTTCCCCCCCCCCCCCCCCCACCCCCCCCCATTGATGTGTAGATTAACCACCTGCATTGGTGCTTTGTGGTCTGCGGCAGTGGAACAAGGATGACCAGGCATAAAATCCGCTATTGCCATTTCACTAGCCAGGTGCGGTGCGAGACAGGGGGTAAGCAGCAAGTTTACAGATTAGTTTTGCAGTTCATCATGAAGTATTTTGGCAAACCATAGGGGCACACCTGTTAGTCCTTAAAAATGTAATGAAACCTTAGCCTCTTGAGGTAGCATGTTATTACCTTCAGAATGGCCCGTGGGTTAAGTAGATGAAACATCAGCGTGTATGTAATATGAAGAGCATGCTGTGCTTGTATTTCTGTTCAAATTACTGTCCTGACTACTATATTCCTGTATATTTCGGCCGTGAAATCTTAGGGCACCAGTTAAACGTAGACTGACAAATGGCGTGCTATGACGCCCCTTCAGAATGTACGCAGCTGTCTTTTTAATATATCTAGAAGCATTCTGCAGCGGGTCCAAGAAAGAAATAGAAGGAAAAAAAATCTGATAGTTGGGGAAATGAGAAAATTGCATGGTAGGGATGGATGAAAGATACCTAAAATTTTCTACGGTTTCAGTTGCCCAATTCAAAGAATACAAAATCTCAGCAAAGTAGTACCACCATGAACAAGTCAGTACTGCCAGTGCCTAATAGCTGAAACTCACCTTACTTTTCATTTGCAGTGTACAAGAGTGATTGTGGTATTTGAGACATCAAGGCTCTTTTTCTTTTAAATTATCTTAGCAGGAAAGTTTAATAATGATTATAGGGCACATTCACTCATTTAATTATACTTATTTGTAATATTTAATTTATCTTGCCTTCTTTCATGTGCATGAGGGCTGTTACATGTGAAAGATCACTGGACAAAGGTGATATGTGCCTTTGGAATAACTCATCTGCACGGTTACGGCAACAAACCATAATCAAACTTTTTTAAAGCTTATGGTTTGTCATTCCCTGCCTCAGAGTTACAGGCTTGGAGGTACAAAATTTATTTGTGCCAACAAATAAAGCTTGATGCCAGGAACAAAACAAAGGATAAAATAGCAGGCCATGCAAAAATAGTACTGTAGGTTTGAAGAATTTTTTTTTAAAGAGAAACAGTCAAAGCATAAGATTCCTTCTGTCTTTTCCATTAAAAAACAAGCAAAGGGCTGTCTTTACCTTTCCCCGAGTGGAGAGGACTCCAGGGCTTCAGGGGAAAGACCAATATTTTAAAAAAATTAAAGACAAAATAAACTACATAGAAACTTGTGAGAGAATAGGAGCTCTGAGCAAACATAAAAGACATGACATAATTCTGATGACAACAAATTTACTGTAACAACTTGATATTTATACTAGAGGAAAATCTTTTCTTGAGGTGTTTTAAAGTGTATTAATTATCTTGAATGTTAATGATATTAAAATGTATTATAATTACATTAAAAAAAAACCCACACACAACAGCAAAAAAAAAACCCTTCTACTTGTGATAGCTCTGAATCAAGTACTCAGAAATGTCCAGGAGATGATTCTTTAATTTCTGGGAGTTTTCTGTTCTTAGAGGGACGATAGAGTCCCCTCCCCTGCCAGTTTTACGTTCTACCCAAAGAAGGAGGGGAAGGAGGGAACGTGCTTGGAGTAAGAACTAGAAAAGGGTTATAGGTATTTCCCTGGGCCAAACCTATGAAGCCTGTGAAGCAGACAGGTGTAACCCATGAAAACTATGAAAGTCATGGCTGCTGCTAAAACCTAGCCTTACTGACTGAAAGGACTATCCTGAATGAATTAACAGTATGTTAATAACCGTAGAAAATTATAGGCAATATGAAAATTGCTTGCGAATTTTGTTACATTAACATATGCTTAAGTTCTGATGCTTATGGTGTTTTACAAGTCTTTGACTGCTGACAATTAACATCTCCAAAAAGAATTTATTACATTTCATAGCATCAATAAAATCTCCTCCCATACCCTTGAAAACATATTCTGTTGAAATTGATTCTCTTTTTTTTTTTTTTCTGGGCTTAATGAAATACATGGATTAAATTTTGATTTAAATGCTAACTAAATATTGAAATGTAACAATGTGGCCATATTTAAGTTTTCTAAAGAAAGTAAAGTGTGAGCTGCGTTTTGTTCCTTAGGATAGGCTCTTGCTCACAGTGCTCTCTGTTCTCAGTTTTCTCACACTGCCTCTATTCAGAAGAAACCAGGAGAGTTTAATTTACTTGCAACCATTTTGATATTTTTCTCATTTAAAATGGCTTTGCACTTTAAAATTAACTTTAGCTGAAAACAGTATGTTGCAGAGTAATTTTTATGTACAGCATGTGTACTTATATAACATCCAGAAACACTGCTATAACTGCATGTGCAGAACTGAGGCTCTTGCACCCCACATTGAAAAATAATTTGTAGGTATTGTATGGTTACTGTTGGTTTTGTTTAGTAGATGAGTTAATCCACAGATGCTTCATCAAAGATTAGAAAGTATAGCAGATTTCTAGTTGATTATATTTACATTTAGGTGATTTTGACAGAAATGGGGATTTTGGTATGGAAATAAAAATATCAAGTATTTGGATCTTTTCACACACATCTTTTATTTCTTACTCAGTGTCATGACATTATCATCACTGTATCAGATCACATTATTAATGTCTAGTCTTTATTGCTTGAGTGATAGCTATCCTAAACTTGCTTTCTTCATTATTAAGGCATTAAAATGAAATGCTGAATTTCTTTGACTCTTTTATACATTCCTTCCCTTTCCTATCCATCTTCTATTTTTCTACAGGCAAAAAGGTCTGTCCACTATTTTTAAGACCATTATGCCAGTTACTTTGATCTGATGAAAATAGGCAACTATCCTCAAATTTGCAGGTGGTTTCATTCATTGGAAATCAATGGCAGTGCTTTGACATTGCATTTATATGGCACGGGGGGTTTTTTAGGTCTCCCCTTTCAGTGTACATCTTGGCATAGTTTATTCTAAAAAGTTCTTATAAGCAGTTCTCTGCAGAACTACTGCAGTAGAGGTAGGAAGTGCCATAGTGGTTTCTATTCAGGCGCACAGCCTAGTATTCCATTTATCATGCTAAACTATTAATGCCCTCACCAAGCCAAATGAAAAATGTCTTTCCGTTCATTTTTTTTAATTTGAAAAAATGTTTTTTTAGCAAATTAACAACATTCAAAAGATGAAGATTTTGAAAAGTTGGTTTTCGTGTCCAGTCAGAAGTATATGTTGATGCCAAGTTCTCCTGTTCCTTACTGGGAAAAAAAGGTTCCCTGGCTAGGCTACATCCCTCATATTGTGCATCATAGATATCATTTACCATAGAGTTTGGTGGGGGAAAGAATTCCATGAAGAGAAAAGCAAGTTGCGTTCTGCATCTGAATACGGTCTGGCACAATGGGATCTTGACCCAGTGCTTCTAGTTACCACAGCAAGGTAAACAAGTAATAAGTAAACAAATCATGTTCTTTTCTGGCCCAAGAGAATTTTGTATTTAGGGTCTTGTGAGACAATTTTCCTAGCAGGAACCAGATATTTACTGCCTGCCATCCAATTGATTTAAAAACAAACAAGGGCACAGTCCCAGGGACGACAGGAGGCAGTTCCTTTCTTCAGAAATCTGAGCTAGCCAACAGCCTGCCAAAACAAATCCAGAGTTGGCTACATTACTGATGTGCTTCTTCTGCTTGTTCTTTGCAGCAGGTTTGCTGCTTCTGAGTCATTTGGACGTCCACTCAGCTGCTACATCTGCAGACATCTCCCAGGCAAGCTCCTTGGCCCATGTTGTTCAGCTTATAGTCTGCTGGAGCCTGGAGGGATGTTCCTCAACCAGAATTCCCTAAGGAATCTCACAGACATGCTTGGGGCTTACCAAAAACATATTACCAGTATTCTCAGCAAATACTGAAGCTGCTTTCTATTAATATGTGGACTGATGGTGTCTGCCTTTTACTTAATACATTGGTGATTAGAGCTATGGCTGCTAACTGGTATGACTGGTTTTACATTGACTTGACAGTTGCTGGCAAAGCAGATTTATATATGAGAGAATATTTCAAAGATGCTTACCCTGGGTAGTGAATTCACCTTGGCCATAGGAGGTGTGAGTTCAGGACTTTCAGGGGAAGTTTGAAGTGCCATGGGAGGGTTTCGCTCCACTGGAGCTTCACCGAGCTTCACCTGTGGGAATATGTTGGTAGTGGGACCATGATATTATTCCAGTTTTCAGTAGAATTTCTGGACTCAGGAGTGAAGGGTCTTTCGTCAATTTAAACCGTGTATCTGGCAAGTTTGTACGCCTTGTGATTTCATTGTGTGTTTTGGTGTTTCTTCTGAGGACCAGTGCTCTTGCATATGTTACTGAATACGAATCTCAGGTTCTTGTTATTTTAAAACGACATAAGTGCTTTTGAATTGAGGAAAAAAGATGTGAAAACATGAACCTTAAAATCCAGACATACAAGAAAAAAACCCCAAGATTCCTGTTTTAAAACTCTCATAATTTTGACTCATTTTTTTAAGTTCTGATTTATGCATTAGGAACTCTTGAAATTAACAGGAGTGCTCTAGTAAGATTACTGCACTGGAGTTCATAAATGAATGTGCCCAGATCTGTGCTGCCCCATTCTTTGTTCATGTCTATGCGAATTAGGAGTGTTAAACATATCACACTCTCAAATAACATAGCTGTGCTAGCAAGCTCTCTTGTTTTCTCCATAGAAATGCAATCTATCCAACCAAAGTATCTCATGTCAATGTGGAGCACTTTTGCCAGTATAAATTGGAAGTCTGCAAGAGGGCTTTGCTCATATAAATATATTGGCAAGACTTTATACAGTCAGAACAAAATCTAGATTTGCTTTCTTAATGCTAAAATCTGGTTTTGGTTACGTTACTGTCAGTCTGGAGTAACTCCTTCTGGTTGACCCAAAGAGAAGTTGAACCCAGCAAAAGAGTCTTTTGGACTCACAACCCTGTAATGACATTAGAACATGGAAATAGCAGAAATCACTTTTTTAATCTGCAAGGAGAAATTATCTGTGTTCACATTGGTTTTGGTTAATTTGCCCCTTCTGAGCCTGAGCAGGTAAAATGTAGAAATTTATATCAATACTGGAAACATAGAATACAGAACTCCCTGACAGACCTATTTGTTACTTTCCTTCTGCTTTCATGCCAATGGGACTTTGTTTGTATGGCTTCCATATTTTGGCATTTATTTGTCAAAACTGGGGCGTAGGTGCAAACATTTTTTTTTTGTGCCAATTTACGTGATGCCATAAAGCAACGTTTTTCATTTTTCAAAACTTATTAGCTCAGCTCCTCAGCTGTGCAGCACCACACCCTGGTGTGAAACTTATGGTGGGATAATTCTGACCAGGATAAAATCTACGGTTGGTCCGTACTATTTTGTTTAATTGGACTTTAAGGGCATGGATATCTTTTTCTGAGTAGGTAAAACTGGCCCTTTTCTGTAGTCAATAGAGGCAGTGGGTCTTCTTCTCTGGTCTGTAAAGGGTGCCTATGGCAATAACCCCAGCTATGTCCATCTGAAGTCTGGACATCTCAAGTTAGGTGAGATAAAGCACATCCTAAGTCTCTACTTGGTTTTGCGTTGCTGGATTCCAGGTCATGGCTGTACTTTTATTAGCAGGTCACTGAAAATGTTCTCTCTCAGAAATGTAATTTGGTCTTAGTTTGGATCTGTGAACTCTCGTAGTTGGAGCGTTGTGCCTGAGTGACAACAAAATAGTTAGGACCCACTTCTGTCATGTCTGAAATGTACCTACTTTTTTAAAATCATCACTGTCAAGCTAGCAACAACAAGGATTTATTTTGTTTCCTGCAGCAGAGGAACTACGAAATTAGAGTATGAAAAATATGAACAGGTCGCTGTAGAAAGGTTACCCACCAGGGTGTTGGATCTGCTCTAAGCCTAGCTGTAGAGCAGTTTTTCTGTTACATACCTGAATGAATCTCACGCATTTGAAAACTGAAAAACGGGGCCGCCTGTGGATAAGTGGGTGACTCCATTCTGAGTCAATTATCACAGAGAGAATTATGTAGAAAATTAAATAATTATATTTTCAGGCAATGTGCAACATGTACATTACATTAGTGTAACATAATGAGTGTTTTCAGAAACAATTGCAAGTAGACCTAAGCATATGTTATGTGAACAAATCCAGCATGAAGCATTATATATTATATAGGTGCAAATTGCTCACTGTTGTCTTGAAATGTCACCCGTCTTAGACACCTGTGAATTACAATAAAAACTAAATGTTAATGACATTAGAACCATATTGCTTCTAAAGAGCTGACACGAAAATACTTAAGTGGTTGTTATTACGAAGATCCTTGTCTGCATTTCTATGTTTTCCATTATGCAAAATTTTGCCAATATTTTCAAATGAATTGTAGATTCTCTGTAATTCAGAGGGAATTACTCAGTTGAATAAACCCTGCTGTAAGTTGGTCCTGTCCCAATGAAAGTCAGTATTACGTGAGAGCAATTATTTTTCATGGTCCCTAGCATAAACCATGTGATGTTGGGAAGTTCTGAACGTTTGAATATGCTAATTATTCTTCCCTTTGCTCTGTGGTAGATGCTGTTTTGCTATATAAATTGGCTCAGGAATCTGCATGTTTTTGTGATGTGCTAGTTGCCATCTGCTTTGGAGATATTCCCATGCACTTTTGTTGATGCAACAGCTATAGTGTTTTCAAATGTTGATACTATGAAAATGTAATGTGATGGGACTTGGACAGGTGCCTTAAACAGACCACCCATCATATTTATTTTGCTGCCAGTCAGAACAGGCAAACTCTTGGGTAAAATATTGAAGTGCTTTCAACTTTCCAGATAGATAGTGAATAATTTGTAGTTAGTTTTAAAGAGATTTTGACAGTCCTGAAAAAAGTCCAGCTTAACTAAAAGCCACCATTATGATCCAAATTTTCAAAGATTTCTATTTAATTTGATTTTATTTTTAAGTTTTGTAATTATTTTCACAGAACAATTTAGTTCAAATGCCCTATTTTGTTAGTAGTGGAAAAAAAATTTAGAGAGTAAGCTGGAACAATATAAATTTACTAATGCTATTACTCTAAGTCAAATGCGGAGCAAACAGCTATATTTTCTTATGTTTATAAAATGACCGGATTTGGTGAACAAGGTACACCAAAGATTCTGTATATATACAATGCAAAGAACGTTTAATGTGGACACAGATGCTTAGATATGGTGTGGACACTGAAGCTTAGATATGCTTATGTCATGAACATACTTGGAAATCACCGGTTTTAAGACATATTATTGCTGCCAGTTCTAGAAAAATAAGAAATTCAGGCTTCAAAGCACTAATACAAACTATACATGCAACAGTATACACTCATGCATGTGTGGTTAGCCTATTTGATGTCTTGGTTTTAATTTAATAGTAAGCAGAGGTGAAAACTTTAACTTGAAGTCTTAACCTTCTCAAGCATTAAGTTCTGGAGGTGACTGATACAAAATTCCTGGGTAGAAAACTGGTGGTTGAAATAGATTGAAATATAAGTGATTATAGTAAAACAGTGTTATCATTGCAGATCTGAAAATTATCCAATATTAGATACAAAAAATAAGTATTTCAGAACAGGAAATCTTCTTCTGGTAACTGATATCACAGTTACCAGAAACAGAGTAGCACAGGGGGAAAAAAAGGATCAAATGAAAAATGACAAAGCAGACAGTCAGGATCTTGTTCTCTGAAATGTTAGATGCAATTAAGTGTAATTCATGTAAATTATGGCACTGGAAGATTGACATAAATGAGAAGAGAATTTTGCATATGGTCACTCCAGCAAAAATACGGGACTTAGAGTTTAATTTTGAGGTGACCTTAAAAAAAAAAAGAAGCTTGTTTTCACATAAGTATTCAATAATCATTTTTAAAACTAAAAGTGTGCCATAGAAAAGGGATTGTCTGTGAAGATGTCATAAAGAGCAAGTATATCTTTAAGGATCTGCAGAACCGGAGCCACATTTTTGGACTTAATATTGGCTGGTGTTGTGCCAGAGAGGAAGAGAAGACTTAGGTGTGGTTGGTTGTTTCTGAAAAAAGAGATAGTGTTGACAATTATTAATTAAAAAAATGAAGTCTCGAGAGAGGATGGCCTAATGGCAGAGCTATTAGCTACATCCAAAAAGATGGTCTCACATCCTTGCTGAAACGTTCAAATTACATGAGAACGCAGTGTGTTTTCCCAGATGGGTGAGGGAGAAACATAATCATCTTTGCCTTTAAAAATGATGACAGAAATAGCTGAGAAAATTATACCTCAATTATCTTGATCGATCTTGTAATAAACTCTGCACACAATCTATCTGTCTTTGCTAGGAAAGAGGTCAGGAAGAAAAAATATGCCTTTTTTTTTAAGAAGAGGACCAAGATGAACTTGGAGTGAAGTTTTTTCAAATGAGTGTACTTATTTATTAGAGATACTGTGGAAGCAAAAGTAGCTGCTATCTAATTTTTGTTTAAGTTAAGCAAAAGTTCAGTACAGGAGCAGGTAAGAGATTTTTGTCATGGTCTTGTTTTACAGTGAACAAAGTCAATATTTTATACTGAAGAGTTTCATCCAAAATATTGCAGTACGATCTTACACAAGCAAATACTAATTTATAAGTGATCAAACAGCAGTTTGAATGCGTAAGAAGCTTTCAGAGAGCTTTGGTTACTAATCATGATACGGCTTTTATATCACATGTTATGCTATGAATGAAAAAGTTCTGAGGTCCATAACATGGTACAAGCATTTATCGTCTCTACATGTAGGCACAATTGTGTAGACAAGACTGGTACAACTCAGATTCTAGTGTGTTTTATATGTACGTATAACACTTTTGGGTATGCTGTCACAGAGATTGTAAGCACAAATTTTTCTTGTACTTCAGTAAAAGACACACTGAAGGTTTTGAACCCTGATATTTTTATTGAAGATGGTTGGTCCTAACTGATTTATGAGTGTAGAGAAATGGTCTAGAGACAATTGGTGTAGTGAAGATGCTCTGTTCATCACACCAGTGAGTTGAAAAAATAGTTCAGAAAAGTAAATAATGAACTGTAAGTACTGAAAGGATTTTGCAAGTCAAGCGAAAGCTGCAGAACAAGAATGAATTATCCTGTTATATCTCATTTAAATTGATGTTATAGGCAGTGAGCTTGAGAAGATAGGACTTCATAGCAATGGAACATGGAAAATAAATACCTTTGTCACATCTTCACATTCCTTTTCTTTTGTTCCATGAGGTCATATATGAACTTAGCTCTACTGACTAAATAGAGAAATTATAGCTTTAAAAAGAATCTTGCCTTTTTTTTTTAATAGAATAGGCCATGAGAGATTTCCACAGAAAATACTGGAAACACTTGCTCCTCTCACCCCAGTTTGATTAGCTCAGAGTACTGAAATTAGATTGTGCTATCCTCAGATAGGAAACTGGGAGTTATATAGTAGGAACCTGAGTGCATGAAATTATTATGTATATGGTGCCAGTGCTTAGGAGTGCAGAGTTTTATTCTTTTTAATTAAAACAACAAATAAAATCATACAGAGTAGATTTTGGGTTGAAATTGTCTTCTACTCGTCTATGTCCTAGCCATTGCAATTCTGTATGGTAACTCTTTGGAATACTAAATGGGACTATTGGCCAAAGTTTGGTGGTTTTTTTTGCTGATTCTTGCATTGTATGACCATTTGCAATTCTGAACTTCCATTTTAGAAAGGCTGCAAAAATCTGGGTTACTGTGACACTTTTGAATCAGCTGAAGTGGTTTAATATTAGACTCTTTGTGATAATGATGTAGAAGAGTTACTGGTTTAGACACCCTGACTTCTGAGTTTTACCAGTACATTTCAGGCTTTTGATAAATGAGGATGGGGTGTGTGGATTTCCTAGGGTTTCAATTTTACTATATTTTATTAAGGCAGAAGCTAAAATTTTGTGAGTCAAAATTGTAGATTTTGATCTAATTTATGGAGCATAAAAGTATAACTCTTTGATATGGTTTTGTTTTGTAGCTGCATAGAAAACACCTATCAAAGTTTTTAATATTAAAGCAAAACCTTCAGTGAATGAAGTCCTGCCCTAATATTTTAGCAGAACAGGAAACCTGCCGTTTGCATGTCATCCATGTGCCAGAGCATTTGATAACACTACAAACAGAACTGTTTTACCAAGCTGGTTCTGATACATAAAAGCTGTGACTTCGAATTTTTTCCCCCTTTTAAAATTCCTACTGATTCTTTTTTCTCAATACTAGTCTGTTATATTTATTTCCTAAGGGTATCCAGGTGTTTTCACTGGAATAGTGCAATTTCAAGACATTTCTTTTCTGCATGCCAAATTCATTGAATTAATCACTGTACGCAAACGTGGGTCAGCACTGTCCAGCGGCAATAATGAGATGCACCTTCTCCATGGCTGGTTTCCAAGCTGGCAGAGGGCAATGGGGCGTGACAGCCATCACCACCTTCTGCTGGTTTGGCTGCGGGACATGGGGTGAGAGCTGCAGCACACTTGGGCCAAAACATGGCACAAACCTCCACATCCATAGCGGGCGGTAATCTGCAATCATCCAAGCAAAGCAATAACGAAACCATTTTGCTTCTTGCCCCGAGACACAGTCTGTTGAAACATCTTTTGCAGCCTGAGAAGACAAACTTGGACTGAGAATTGTCCTGTGTGTAAACAGAGGGTTGTTTGTCCACAGTGTTTGGGCAGTAACTGAACACGTGAGCATTGTGCCTCAGGGCAAAAATTAACAGAACTGAGAGAGAGTAGAGCTGTTGAAGAAGAAACTGAATGTACTTCCATATTTTTAATGATTTTAAGGATTTGACACTACTTTCAAAGGCTGTGTCAAAACATACATATTTTGGGCACAGGGTATATGTACTTTTTGAGCTCATCTTCAAGGAATAACCATGGAGAACCACACACTTGGCAAGTGTAAATCAATATGGCACTAATAAAGCAATTGAGAACCAGGCCCAGAGAAGAATCCAAGTTTCAAATTTAGGGACAGAGCTATACCTTTAAGGTTTTGGATTTGGGGTTCAGGTTCAGGACTAACTTTAAAGAGAGCAAATCAGTTTGAGAGGTCAGGCGGGTTTTTCAAAGCAGGCAATATTCTTGATAACAATGGTCTTACTGTGAAGGGTTAACATCCTTCATGAGTGGTCAGGCATAATCTGTCAGTGCCAATGTCTTCAGCAGTGATAGCTCAAAATAAGAAATCAGGATTTGTTCTTGTAAACCTTGTAAGCATGTATGTACTTATAATTCCACTGTAAGTATCTGGCTTTGGCCTCATATATGTTTGATTTCAGAAGAATGAATAAAGTAATGATAACTGATAATAATAAACAGTTGCTCTTTTACAGTTGCTTTTATTCCGTATGCAGCCAGCACATGGGCACATCCAAGTGTCTTCTTTTTATTTTCTTGTTACATTTATCTCGTTCCTACTTTCCAGTGTTTTATGTTTTTATTTGCAGTATGAAAATACTTAAATCACTGTTGCAATTTGTTTTTATTGCCCAGTGTGACCACTTTTTCCAGGTGTTTATTTATCTTTGTGAAAAAGGTTCTTACTGGTTTTTATTCGTGTTTATGTTTAGAATGCTTCTGCCACATTTCATGGCTGTTGGGCCTCTTGGATGGGAAGATGTTTTACCATGTGCATCATTATCACTCTCTTCATTATTTTGTACACATCTATTAGGTCATCCTAAATGTTTTTTATCGTCACTGAAAATAAGCTTAACACATAACAGGTGTGGAGCCAGATGGGGAGAGAGAGCTTGACAGCAAAATACTAGTTTATCCAGTGCAGTGCAGTGCAGAGGCCTCTCTCCATCAAACAGCAAAAGCATACAGTGATGCAAAGGGGGGTATAGCCTTCCTAGCCCGCTCCCTCTGTAAATCCTCCTCTGAGTAAGTGCCTTGTGTTGAAGGTCTGTATGACAGAAGAGAGCTGTATAAAGCAAGCAGATCTTCCAGATCCAAAAATTGTAGGTCACTGGCTATCTGACTGTCATTCATAGCTCTTCACAGCCTGTTACGTTATACTGAGATTTAATATTGTCTTAATGCGTAGTATCCATTTTTCCTTTCACGGTGTAAATAAAATAGGTAGGGAGTTACCTAAGTGTTGCTGAACTGCCTTGGGATTTCTCTGGAGTAAAGGGTGTTAAAGCATTGTTATAATGGCTTTATAGTGGCTTGCTATCTGGCATCAAGTTGGGCTGAATTTAGTAAGTGATTGGAAAACAGCTGACTCCCAGTGACTGACATATATTAGAAAGGTGCCTTTAGGATCACTGTATCCAGGTGAAATTTGTGGGAGTTTCATGCCTCCTCTTACAAGCACAGCAGCCTGAACCAGCCCCATGGTCACAGTTGGGAGAAAAGGTGGACAAAGTGGCACACTTTGTCCTACCTTTCCTGTTTTGGCCTCCACCTGGTGCAGATGAAGATCTGCCCCTAAAAGAGTAAAGAGCTGCATTTCAATTCCTATAGGACTGGGCTCTAAATCAGGAACAGTAATATAATCCTTGTTTTTTCCCTTCCTTCTCTATACTATTATTAGACCATTTCCTTTGCCCTTGTTTCTCATTTTTTGTGCATTTCGAAGACCGCTATTATATTTTCCTTCTTCAATGTATGTCTAAAGAGCCCATTGTTGTCAGTTGAAATATTTATGTAGTTTAGCATTCAGTAATTCCATTTGCTCCTTTAATTTGATCCTTTAACTTACTTCTGCTTATTTTTACATACAGTGCCTCCAAATCCTCTGCACCAGATTTGTTTATCTTTTTAAAAAGCTTTCAGCTCTCCGCTTGTAAAACTCTTTGCATTTCATTCCTTACCTAACCACAATGGCCTGTGTTGCACTTTTCCCTGTTTAGATTGAAGTGGGAAGAATTTCAACTGCGCTCTTTCCAGCAGTTGCTTAAACATTTCCCACTTTTCCCCTAGTAGCATTCCCACAGTTAGTAGAAATCCAATCAAAAGTACTTTCCACTCTTTTCAAAATCAGCTACTTTATTTCTCTCATGCTTTCTGGTAATATTCTGTGCTCACCATTGAAATTTCTCAGCCATCTTATATATTCGAGAGAATGTTATATATAGTGTGTATGAGTATATTTTTAGCCTTTTTTTTTTCTTTCTCTCCTCACATTGGCTTCCAAACTGCTCATATCTCACTGTTGTGTTTTGGAGTGTTTTGTGGTTTTTGTTTTTTTTAAACCATTACACTATTTTCTTAGTATAGTGGGATGGAGAGACATCTGATACGAGGCATTTGTCCTATCCTTGGGGACATCTGACCAATCGGATATCGTGGTGTGAGTTCTGGCATGGGCCACCACCCCAGATGTTTTGGTGGTATGTAGGACAGTGAGAAAGGAGTGATGTTAGGCTAAGGAGGGAGAGACTGTAAACAGAAAAACTTGGATTGCTTTCTCCTAAACTGATGAGTGCAGGACTGAAGCTGCCTTTCAGAGCAGAAGTCTCAGAGAGTTACAGAAGGCTACCCGGTGGATAGACTGTCTCTAAACCCATTCCCTGATTACCTGTCGTTGTCACATTGCCACTCACCCCAGCCCCACATACTAAGTTTCTAGAAGTCGAAAAAGCCTGTGCAAGAGAAACACATTTGGTGCTTTATACTAACAATAACTGAAAAAGCATTAGCTAATCAACCCTTTCAAAATCCTTGGGCTTAATTGAGCCTTGTGTGGCTCCAGTTTTATGCTGGTTTCGATCCAACAATTTCACTGGCATAAAAGAGGATGAATCAGGCGCTTGAAGTATTGTTTAATAAACTGGTTGTATAGAAAGGCCAACTGGAGCAGAGGTATGAGGTGGCTCAAGTCAAGATTTTCTGCTCTTGTACTTCATTCTTCAAGGCCATGATTCCACATCAAGGATATGTAGTGGGTTGTGCAATTTGGTCAAAGCCAAAAGCTATGGGCTGTCAACTAGCTCTTCAGCTGACACAGCTCCCATGAAACCAAGTTTTAATTCATGGAGCAGTTCCAGTTTTATACTCACTGGGGGAACCTGGCCACTGTTTGTAGCTCCCAAACTCATATAATATTTGTTTATTTTCTCCACCCAGATAGTGCCTCTAACACAGTTTTATTTCTACTACTTTGCTGCACATTTCTCTCTGAAATCTGGCCTCCAATGGTACTTCTCTGCAATGAGTTCTTCCTCACTAATTTTGAAGTGTTGACCTGACAACTAGCGGGGTGTAAGTACAGCACCTCCAAACACCCTGTGAAAACCTGAGCACAACTGCAGCAAGTGAATATCTGCATTAGTAACTGGAATGAAACACTGTATTAAAAATAGAATAGGAAGATGCTACGACCAAGTAAATAAAAGAATATGCCCCAGTGTATGAACTTGGTGAAGGGAGCAGAGGCAGGATTAACTCAGGGTGAATTAATTCACCTGCTGGCATAAAACCAAATGATGCATATTTTATTTTGGGACTTTTTTGTTAAAGCAGAAAATCAAAATATGGTGATGAAATAGTGTATGTCTAAAGAATAAACGTGTGTGCGCCACATTTTATTTCTCAGGTAGCCTTTATTGCTAAGTGTTAAAGAGTTGTCCTGCAACTAGATAGGGACTAGAGCTTTCTGAGCAAGAGACATTTTGAAAGAGCTGCTTTGTGAAATGTACAATAATAACTACAGCATCCAGGCTGATCAGGGTTTTCTTATAATATTATCAGCAGGTATTTAAAAACCCCAATGATTTGTTTATTTGAAGTTCTGGGGTTTATTTTTCCTTTTTTCAAAAGTAGCGTGGCAGTAACGCTTCTTTTCTAAGAGAAATAATGTCAACAGAAGGCTAAGGAGCACGTGCCTGTAGAACATCTGCTCTAGGAAGCCACTCGAAAAATAACTACTCAGTAGCATGATAAGAAAACATCTGTGAAACACTGGGAGGAATATTAGCAATGGGAGGAGGCAAGGAAGGACAAGTGAGGTTGGACGTAGATCAGGGGCAGACATCCACCAACTGCCAGTGGCAGCGCCTCTGTTACTTCTTTCAGTATCGCATCTACATTTAGCATTAAGATTTTGTTAGAAGCAGGGGGAGATGTGGCAAGGGGAAAACTGAGTAGGCTCACCGTCATCTCAGTGGGTGCTGGGCTGAAGCCCCAGCTCCCCACCCTCCTCCAGACAGCCCTGGCATTGGGGTGAGAGGGAGGAAGGGAGGGAGCGCATCGCTGGCCAGCCTTGGGGCCGGCGCTGGAGCACTTCACATGATCAGGACTTGGTATGTGTGTGTGTATAGCCCACTCCTTGTTTTCCTTTGTTGTGCCTTACATGTTGGATGAATCACACAAGATTTTATTAGAAAAGCACTGTTCTTATTAAACTTGTACATAAACAAGCCGTCTGCCTTCACATATCTATTTGAAGATATTTTTTAACACTGGCATTTTGATTTCAAGGCACTTACGGAACACTGCTGAATATTGAGAGGATGACACATAGCAGTGTCTTAAGCATTAAGCAGACATTTGGCTTTAATTGACGTGCAGATTACACTCCCTTTTAAAAGTGGGATAGTTAGTGTTTATTCAATTACACCAACGCAGCTCCTCAGCAACTTTTAACAAAGAACACATACTACTAAGACATTTCCCACAACATACCACGGCCTCAAAATCCCATTGGTTTGCTATAGAATAAACAGTCAGGAATTCCTGGAAATTAAAAAACAAAAACCACATGGACGGTAGGAGAAAATTGAATTAGTGACCCTAGGTAGAAACAAGTAAGATTTTCAGGCATCCACTCTGTTTCCAATCTTATTTATTCCTTTTCTGGTATTAATCAACTTAGATTTCCCTTTGGATCTGGCTTTTTCCATTACAAATTTAAGGATAGTGTAGAATGACAATCTCAATATACTATAGGTTGTATATTATTCTTGAATAATAAATTGATACACATTTGTAAAGAGCACATATATGACAAAGAGCTAAGTATAGACAGATGAAAGTGTATGTCTCTGTATTTAGAGAGGGCGACATGCTGGCAAACGGATGCATCAGTTCATTATGACATGCTCAGTCCACAGAAAAAAACAAAGCCCATCTTTTCTTGCTGGTTGCAGATACTATTTCACGTAATTGATCATGAAATAGAAGAAAGGAGAAACTATGACTAAGAGCCAGGCATAGGAGTCAGGATGTTTTGTCACCCTGAACTAATAAAATTTGCTAGTATTTGAAAAAATGAAGCAAATAATTCCAGTTTACTCAAGGCACTCTGAGTCTAACTGGTCAGGAACCCCACCAGGAAAACGTTAAACATATCTTAATCAGGATAATATTTGAACACTTCCTTATTTCAGTGGACTTAAGCATGGTCCGTCCTAACAAGGGACAGTTCTGTGAACCACAACCTGCCCGCTGCATTGTAATCTGGAAGACCGACAACAGGAACATTTTAAAAAAAAGGGCAGGTGCTCACCATTTATTGAAAATCAGACCTCTTTCAGGTGTCTTCAGCTAGGAGAGCAAAAGGTAGGACAGTAAAACTGGACCCTTTGGAAAAAAAAAATCTTGCCTTTCTCTGGAAAGTAAGTTATATTGATCATTTGTTGTTTTGATAGGTTGAAGTTCACAATGTTGTTCCTAAATCTTCTGGCTCTGACGTACACAACACAGCAAGCACATGTTTAAGCCTCAGATTGCAACCTGATCTGCCCAGGCAGACCTTTCTGTTCCTGGGAACTAATGATTCATTTGGCCGTATGATGGGAGGAGGTTGCCAGCAAGGAGGAGAACTAGCCTTCATGTATATTGGAGATGTAAACTCCCATCATCTTCCGGGTAAAGAGGTTTTCCATTTTCAGATGTTTTCCTTGTCCACTTCCTGATGTTTTCATCTGTCCGATCTGCTGGTGAGTGGTGAAGATGGTGTTCTGGAGGTGGGCTGTGGGCATTCAGCTATTTGGCAAGTACAACATGACTAGAATAACGTATGCCTTTATAGTCTTAAAGTGATGCCAGTTTAAGTTTCAAATTGACAAAATTGATCCCTTACAAAGCTTCGTTTAAACTCTTAGCTTGCTTCATACTTTTTTGTCAATTCAGTCTCTTGTGCAAGTTAGGTAAGATCTAGGAGTGTCCAAACAAAGAGCTGTGCCAGTTTAAATAAGATGTTTTTTAAAAGTATGTATAGCTGAGCTGAGTAAGGTTTTGTTTAGAGTTAGGAACATGAACAGTAAAATACAATATGGATTTCATGACCTTGTCCTTACTTTCAACATTTCCTGTGCTTCTTTCCATTCATTCATCTAAAGTGTTGAGTGTACAGTAGTGTGTACAGCTCCTGACACAGTGGGGAACAGATGTTCATTCAGCTTCTTGGTGTGACCAGAATGTATATATTTTAAGTAATAAAGGGGTAAAAAAAAATAAATCTAAAAAAATAGCATTTTTGTGGTATTTTGACCCTAACTGTTAGAAAAGAGTTATTTAGAAAGGAGAACTATCCCAGAATTTACCAAACTTTTTGAAACATAAAGAGCACTTGATCAAGTTTGATTTTCTCCAAACTCGTTGCCTGTCCTTTGTTGATGACGAAAATTGTCTTCATCACCTGCAACGTTCCTTATTCTTCCCAGGGATAAAAAGGGGAGAAAAAAGACTCTAATGCTAATAAACATTCAAGCCATTTATTTCAATAGTTAGTAATCGCTGTATAATGATTTACAAAAATTGCACATCCTCTGTTTAACTAAGGTTTTGCCTGTGATCATCATAATCAGTTCTGCCTGTTTGAAGAAACGCATGCTTGCACAGCTTGAAACATTTAAAACCTTTCAAGTCGGGCTTTGGCACCTCTGATGGTATGTACTGTGCTTATGACAGTTAATCATGTGAACTGAACTTTTTTCCTCTTCCCTTTAAACTTGGTAGATTTAAGATTATCTTTTTTTTTCTTCATATTATTTCTTCAAAGTTAAATTTCCAGTGCATGAAACTACTTGACCTGGAAAATAAACACAGCACCACATATAGCACTGTAGGATAGCAAAAGAAAACTGGCCTGTGTAACTAACAGGAGAGACACGTAAAACAATGAGAGTCTAATTTTCTATGGTGTTTTAGCAACAATTTTAGGGTACCTAAACAGATAGATATGTCTGCAATTCTCTCAATGTTCAGTACCTTCCATAAAGGAGTTTTAAAAATCTGGCCCTTGAATCTTCAGTGACCTACCTTTAATTTCCTCAAAGTAATAAAGGTTGACATATATTACAGACTTCAGTGGAAACAGCTGATGTTTACTCCCTCTAAAATCAGGCCCTGCAGACCAGAATCTCTGCTGGTGAACTGTGACTGAGCTCTTCTCACAGCAGTGAAGGTGTCTAATTTTACACCTGTGGGCTCTTCCAGTGCTGCACTACCTTCACAGGGATTTTTTTTTTCTAATGTCCAGACATAATTTTGTTTCCTGTGACTGTTGCCTCTTTTCCTTTTGCTGTGCGCATTGAGGAGAGCCTGGCTCTGTCTCTTCATAAGGAAGTGGATGGCAGGCAGGAGTTAAATCCCACCCTTAGCCTCTGTCTCCAGGCTGAGCAAACCTGACCCCTTTGGTTTCTCCTTTTACTTCATGTGCTTCAGTCTAACCGTCTTGGTGGCTCTCCATTGCACTCACTACAATTTGTCAATGTCTTTCTTGAATGGAGGAAGGGACAAAATTAGACTTAGTGCTCCAAATGCACCCTCAAGAAAGCCAAATAGAGGGGAATAATTAGCAAAACTATATTCACTTTGTGTTAAGATACTTAGAAATATTCCATGTTTCCTGGCATGGGATATTTGGCTGATGTTCTTAAACGACCCTAGACATCCCTGCTCAATGCAGGGGAACACAGCAGAGATGCAAATTTTAGCATTGCTGATAAACCCTGTGCCCCGTGTTTGAGCAAGTTGAATCCGGTACATGGAAACAGATCTCCTGAAGGAACAGAACTGCCTTGTAGCCAGTGTTACATATGTGATCAGTATTTCCATTATCAGTTCTTTGAAGATCATATGTCAGACCCTCCATTGGCATTATTCTTTCAAATACCAGTCAGGATCTGCCTGGACTAGATATGAACTGGGGCTTGACCTCAAGGAGGAAGTTTCCATGAGCTCTGAACAATATGGTCCCCATCAGTACTTCTCAATTACATAAAATAACCATTTCAAGTACGGAGTAACCATTAGTCATATTAAGGTAGCGCAAGGCCGTTGCCTTGTCTTAGTACATAATGAATCATGATACTGTCCCGTTAAAGAAGGCTGGAGAGTACGACAGAAACTAAAGAACAAATAGGCCTTTTGTAAATGTTTGAATAAAGTTTTCATATAGCTTCTCATTGCAAATGCAGGTCATAATTCTATGGAGCAATTGTAATTCTATGGAATAGCTAAGTTATGCAAGAGTTAATCAGTGATTTAAGCTCAAGATTAGTTTCTTAAAGGATCGTAGGGCAATCTTCTGTTCTGTAGGCTGTCTCAAAGTGTACTCTACTATCCTGATTCACAATATAAACGCCCACAGAGTTTTTGCATCATCAATATACCTTATTTTGTCAGAGGCAAAAAATTAATATAATGGAATACAGAAGTCACTGCTTTTCCTTTAAAAAAGTAACTTCCTTTAAAAAAACAATTGTCTATCCCCCTTTTTAGACATCAGGCTCCAGTACAAAAATGGAGCAGCAGAGGATGGTATAGCTATCCCCTCCTTACCTGTAGATACTCAGTGATTCCATAAAAGCAGATTCTCATACTGCTGCTCTCATCTTGGCTGCACCATTCTGTTTATGCATTTATGGCATCTTGTCTTAGTTTGGTAACCTTTTTTCTGTCTTTTTTGAATAGTGCCTTGTGTGCGGTCCGACTTTGATAGGCACTTTCAGATACCATGCCAATGCAAATGCTATCGTGAACATACCTGGGTGTTGCTAATACATGATTACATTACGTATTTGTGAAGTATTTCAGTGGTTCAATAGAGAAGGCAAGTTAGAAATGCTGAGCTTTTAAGCATTTGGATTGTGGTGATCAAGAAAATTATTGCCTCTGACATCACTAGATGCAATTATGTTTTTCCATTCTGCTTGTGTTGGAGTATCTGACATTTCAAAAGAGCACCAAAAGGTAACACTAAGTATTGAATATATGCTTATTTATAGTTATTCCTGGTCTCATGCAGGATCTTCAAAAATTATGCTGAAGTCATCTAGGTACTTGGGGCTTGTCACTGCATTTTTATATGGAGAAAATGTTATTTTTGCACTTTATTTTGGAGTAGTAAATAGGGATCACAAATAGCTTTTCTTTGCCTGGAAGTGCTTTATGTTTTACATTATTGCTTACTCACAGACTTCAAACATGTTAGAGATACTGGATTTCTGTCCTTAAATGTGCTTTACAGTACAATTCGTGATGCTGCCATCCCAGAATTTTGACTATAAGCTGTAAGAGTAGGAAAGAAAGACATCAAGCTCATGTTTTTAAAATTATAAGATAATACAAAGCTATGATAAGGTAATTTTGGCAAACTAAAGTTCTTTTGCTTCTAATTATCCTGTAAGCATCAACAGTCACATTTTCCTTTATCACTTTAAGCATACACGGATTTTGGAGTTTTGTTCTGTGTGTGCCATTAAAATAGCATATTTTGTATATTATAGATATGTAAAATGGGTTGTATGAATTTTAGTGAGATGCTTGGTGTTACAGCAGAAGCAATGCAATTGAGTTGATGGGTTGATGTGAATAAAAGAGGGACATATTGCAACAGAATGTTCATGTGACCAAAACAATGACAGCATATTAATTGCAGTCAGGTTTGATTTAGCCCTTCCTGATGGTGAGCCATGTTTCCAGATGATCAGAACAATGTTTTTGGCAACCAAGATTAAGTGCTTGCAAAGGTCCTTACTAGTAGTCCACCAGCTGTTATCATAAAGTAGACTGGTCAGCTTAGGTGAAATTTTCTTTACATTCTCTTTCAAAAAATGTAGGAGAGCAGGAAGATCATGACCAGAAAAGGAAATGCCAGCAATTACTTTTCAGTGAGACCTCACCCAGGATGAGAATTTGGAAGAGAGGCATGGGTGTGCTTTCAGAAGGGACCTTACAGAACAGTGATTTGTTTCCCAATCTGTACAGTGTTGTTGTGACTAAGTACTGTGGCAAGGGCATTTGGGAATTTTTAAAGGTAAATTAACATGGTTTATGGGAATTTTAAAGAAATCGGATAAATGAAGTTATGTTGCATCTTGTCTAGTACCACCTGTATGATTTTACCTCATTTAGCTTTCCATTTTGGTGAAAATCTCACACAATGTTTCCAAAATAAATCTTTTTAAGGATGTTTGATGTTTCTTGATATGAGCTGAAGAACAGCAACGTGCTGTGTACCATACCTTTGCAGTGTTGCCTGGAATGCTGCAATGTTTTTAT
Source organism: Phaethon lepturus (assembly GCF_000687285.1). Lineage (NCBI taxonomy): Eukaryota > Metazoa > Chordata > Aves > Phaethontiformes > Phaethontidae > Phaethon > Phaethon lepturus. The sequence goes on from NW_010549650.1 coordinate 22,110, forward strand.
TACAACATTATTCCACATTATTTAATTGTCACGTACACTTGGACACAAATAGACCACTTTCATTCAAGAGAGACTAATGATAGAGCTAAATTGCTGATTTATAATAATCTCTGGGACCTAAGAGGGTGTATTTCAGGGACCAAATTTCCCTCTTTAGTTTTGTTTACAGTTTATGTTGTTCACACGTATTAAGTAACTCCTAGCAGTTTTGGCTGAAAATATAGTTAAGAGGCTGAACTCATATGTAGTCAGCATTTCTTCATCACACAGACATTCACTATTCATAACGTAAGTGACATTTGACTCACACTTAACAACCTAATTATTTTCTTGCAAGGATGTGTATTAAACTAGACCCAGTCTCGGAAGATGTTTGCTGCCTACGTACAGCAAAAAAAGGCCTCCTTAGTTTTCTGTGGTCAACATTAGCCTACATTTTGAAGGGAAGTCTTTATTTTACAATGCTTTACAGACCTGTGAACTCAAGAAAGTTCTTAGCATTTTTTTAATGCATTCCTATAAGTGAATAGCAGGCTACCTCAGTGCTACCTACGTGATGGTTTTGGTGTCTGAGCTGGCTTTTGTTGCAAAAAATGCATAGATAGCCTTCACTGGTGAAAAAATCCCACTTATTCTAGGAGGCCAGAGTGTACCCTGTGGTGGAGCACTCACTTCTGGAGTGTTCATTTCTCCCAAAGTCTCCTAAAGTGGTTGCAGTTGGAGTCTTGGTCACTATCTATGATTTTTCTGATGACTAGTGATTCCAGTAGTTTCAAACTCAAAAACCTGAACGCAGGATGCATTGTCCAGTGCAGAGCTCCACAAATCACCTCTTTCTCTTAAGCAGCTTTCTACTAGTAGCTCGAGCTCAGTAATTGGCCAGGTTATCTATTTCGTTTTCATTTTTCTCCAAGGAATCTTCTTGGTGATGGGATTTTTCCTAGTGAGTGATGCAGCATCCTTCTGCGTGCAAAGGTCTATAGCAGTGTTTTATACCTGAGAAATATTTCAGCTGGGAAATATCCTTAAACCTTCTGCTTTTGGATAAATGTGTTATTAATCCTCAGTTTGGCTACACAGCAATGATAGTTGGCCATTGTCAGGATTTTCTTGGCTAATGCTGCTTCAGGAATAAAGCAAACACTAGAGCACATCTAAACGGAGAAAATCTCAGCCCAGGCAAGGTACTTGATGGTTTTTTTTATACTTTTTTTTTATACATGTTATTGCTAGACGTGATGGATAGGTGTTTGTGTATGAACTGGATTCATCCCTTTCAAAGTCTGGCACATCTCAGTTCACATACAGTTTAGATTTAGAGACAACTGGTAATGTATACAGCAACTGGTTACTCTGTAAGTAGTATTAAGTGGATATAAATCTGAATTATCACCCTGGAAGGTGATCTGAGAATCTGGAGCATTGAGGCTGAAGGATTCTGATCTGTTGCCTATTAGTGTGTAAATGACACCATCTTAAATCTACCAAAACTGCCAAAGTACCCCTTTCTAATTTACATGGAGTTACCTGTAAATATATAGAGACTATTGCTTGCTACTTTTTAACAGGAGACATCATGACTCCTCAGCCCTTAACAAATGTTTAGGCTTGTTGGCACGAGTCCTGGGTCCTATTTGCCATCTGCACTTGTCCATTGCAGTTAACCCCTGGCCTCCTCTGATGTGTGGGCTCAGTGCAGTTTTACCACCCGTGTACGTGACGGCTTTGCCATGGGTTTGGGAATTCAGTTTTCCCGTTGCCTGCTACCCTGACAGAAATGTCTCTTTCAAGCTTCAGAGTGTTCATGCTGGAACTCTTCAGTTTTCCTTGTTCTATACTTCTCAGAAGGCTGGCACAAGAGAAAGGCTTTCGGATAGCTGAGACTTGACTCAGTCCCCGCTGGTTACTCAGGTAAATAATCCAGGTTACTTACTAGCAGTAGGGACACTTTGCTGCATCTTCTCTGATACACTGAGGAAAAAGACCTTGTATTGTTCTAGGACTTTCAGACAAGAGGATAAGGTAATACTGTTAAAACCATTGCAGATAATGAGTCTTTCTTAAATTATTTCTTTAAGATTGAATCTTAGAAATTGGAGGAAAGTTTTGGAGTATGCAGCACTGTAGCCTGCTGTTTCTGGAAAGTGTTTTCATCACCTTTATTTGCTAATGTATCCATTATATGTGATATGTATGTCTGGATTCACATTCGGGAACGTTTGCAATCGGTCCCTTACTTTTCAGTCTGTGTCTTCCCTAGTGCATAAGGAAGGAGTTCATATTTCTGGTGAACATTAATGTATGTCATGACATACTTACAGAACAAAAATCTAGTTGTGTTAAAAAGGGACTAGGCTGAAATTACAAGTCACCACCCTGCAAAATCAAAAAGGACAGCTGAAGAAGATAGGCTTGACTCAAGTGATTTCTATGAATAAAAACAGTATACTCAAGTATTTACTGAAGAATTGTTATTGTACATATGTAAGCGAAAGATGTCCCTGCACCACTGATTCAGCTTTCAATTTCTTGTCTTATAGTTAGATTGTAACTTCACTGGGACACTGGTTGTTATCTTATTTCATGCTGTACAAGACTTCTGCCATATAAATAAGGTTCTTAGGCATGGAAGCAAAGGGGAGAAGACAGCACTTAGACTGGGATATGTGTTAATAATGTAGACAGCGGAGATCAGAGCTTTTGTCTGATTCCTATGGAAGTAGCATTCAAGGCTCTTTTCCTGTTTGTTTCCATTCTTCTCTTTTTCTTTTTTTTAAACATTTTTAATATATAAAAATTAAGACCTATTCTTATACGTGCTTTGTTTTTGAGCTAAAAATAGCAGAAAAGATTGTAGTACTGCAAGAGCTATTTGAAAGGCGAACAGGGATGAATATTGTCTCTATCTGTTTCTTCTTTCTTTCTCTATCTGTGCTTCAACAGTGATATTTCCTACTGTTTTCTACCTGAGCTTTGACCAAAGCCAAGACTAAATTTCTACATATTTTCATATGTAGAGGTCTAGAATTCTGAGATCCTTAGTTAAAAGGCAATTCTGAAGTGAGGTATTATCACATGATTTTTTTTTCCCCTGTAGTATCATCTAACATTATCAGAAATACATGATTTGCTGAAATGCTGTACTAGAAGGACTAGTAGCAGAGAAATAAAAAAAAAGAAAGAAGATGAAAGTGGATTGCATTCCCTACTGATTCTGACAGCAATTTTTTTTATTTTCTCACCTCTTTGAAGAGGTACTAAAGTTTGAAGATGATAATTAAAAGAAATTTTGGCTGAGCGGCAGTCATGTATCCTAGTTCTGCAATTTTCTTGGAAAATGAAGTAGAATTAAAGCTCACCTTCAGCCACCTAACTTTCAACCCATGACTAATGCCTAGAGAGAAGCCTAGTCACTGTAAGCTTCGTCTCCAGGCAGTAGGAAGAGATGTAGGATGGATTTGGCTGAGGGAAGGAGAGTGCAGTTTAATTTCAGATATGCTTCACTGTTTCGTAAGTGGCCAGCTGGGATATTTGGAACCAAACCCTTCAGTCCTACCGTAATAGGATTTTAGCCAGAGTGAACGCTGCATCTTCAGACCCTACTACGTTTTAATCACCTACTTCATAATACTGGTGTGTCACTAGGTTCTTCAGAAAAATAGCCAGTAATGTTGTCTAAAAACACAGAACCGCCTGAACCCCAGCAGAGATCTGCCATCACGTTCACATGTGTGCACCTCTTCTCTAAATACCTCTAACCTCATCCCCATTGCTCATAAACTCTGTATTGTGTTTATGAAAATATGTCTGGAATATAATTCCTTATAAAAGTACTTTGTGCTAAAGCTGCTTGGAGATCTCACTTCGAAGGATCAACTTCAGAGGATTTCCAAGCTGCAACCACAAATTGTGTCAGTTTTCTGTAAGAAATACAGTACTTCATTACTGCCACAGGGGGTACTGTTGGCTTAATTTTGTATTTGAGTCACTGCTGCTGAAATTATTAAGCTAATGATTTATGCTCCTATGATACAACAATCTCTAGTGTTTAAATTGGTTACTATGTTTTGTTTACTGTTTATAACTACCACAGTTGTTTTAAATGCCACTAAAACTACTTGCCAGCTTGTATGGTTTATTTGTCCCTGAAGATTTTTACAAACCACTGATTGATATAGGGGAAAAAAAAAACCCTATAGTGATTTATGCTTGAAAAAAAATCCCAAGAGCTATGAATTAACCACTGTTATGCTATATAGAAAAAATAACACTCTAGTGACACTGAACAATGGATGTCAAAACCTGCTTATGCTAGTGCTTGCTTCTGGTTTTATCATAGTGGAAAATTTGAGTGCTTTTTTTCTTTCTTTTTCTTTGAGTACTATGACTGCATCAGTTTTGGACTATGAGCTCACTAGTTTTTCCCCAGGGTTCCTCCTCATCATGCCGTGTTAAGCACTTGATTCACTTAAACAGACTAATGTTTGCAAAAGTGGAAAAAATGTCCCAGAATTCAGTCCTTGACAGAAGGTTAGCTCATTTTAGCTCCTGGTACACACAGAGAATTTGGGAGGCTGATCTACAGCTTCAGGGAAATCATCTGATAACAAAACAGGGCACTCTGTTGCTTTGAAGAAAAGCAGCACTTACTGGTTTTCACTGGCAAAAGCACAGAGTAGTGAGCACATAGCTGAACTGTGCAGGGCAGGATGAGGACGCTTCACCAGTGTGTTACAGCAGTTGCAAGACAGCGTGACAACGGGCACTTTCTTTCACTCTGCTGGGTGAAATTATGGTCACAGTGAAGCATTAAAAACTGCTTCTGACATCACATCTTAGACCTCCTTTTCTGCAGTACTGATGCCCATTTTGCATTTGTCTCCTTTTATGTACTCCATGAACTATCACTTCCACGTATGCTTAGCCAGTTTCTTACTGGGAAGTTTGTGATGAAAACTAGGAGTACAAGTTAAATCAGTTTATGGCAATATGTAAAGCATGCAGGACAACTCTTACAGATAGCTAGAATCCCAGATTGCACAGACCGGCTCCATCTCCATAGATAACACAGACTAGGGATCAACATCTGAACTGCTTTGCATTTGCCGTAGAGGTCAGGAGCACATGTTGCTGATCCACCCCTCAGCCTTCAGTGGTTCAGCCACTGGCCTGGTTCCCAGCAACTTCAGACAGCCAAAAATTGATGAAGTTGATTAGGTGATGCTGTAGGAGCCATCCCAGCAGCAACGCACTACCAGAACCCCCTTACTCCCCAACACATGGGCTGGGATTTTCCCACTGTTGAGATCTCTTAAATCTAATACTTATCATCAGATCAGCGTCAAACGCTTGTTGCAGTAGGGAGCCATGAGCCTGAGAGTTTAACGTGGAAGGGAGGTGCTGGCAATGTAGAAGATCAGGCACAATATTTTAAGAAGAAAAAGCATAGGGTATCACCTCCGTACTGCAATATAATGTAAATCTGAGGAATTTTAGTAAATAGGTCTCTAATGTTTCAGTCCCACATATCCCAAACAGAGGAGTGTCGCAGATACTATACACCACAGGGTCGATGCATTAGGCATCTGTCTGACTGACTACATAAAGCAACACGTCCACCTGGTGATATGCACATACACTTGCCTGGGGCTGCTGTACATCTGGCAGCCAGAGTGCTACCTTTTCTCTGGGCCAACTTATCCAGACAAATGGGAAAAATTATCTTTTACTACCCAGAGAACATTTCCAGGCAGAAAGAGAGGATATATTCTGGGAAACCGAAAACATTTTGTACCCATAGCTAGTGATACAACCTGTTATGTGTGGGCTTTCACAAATTCATGATATAGTTACATTAACTGCCAGCATGCAAGAAAGTATGAAGTCTTAAAAGCCACAACAGAAAAGCCTTGAGCTCTACTCTAAATGAATGTAGGTTTAAGTTTTAGGTATGTTTCCACATGCCTTCCATGATCTTTCTATGTATCCAATCCATCCTTCTCAGCAAATACTGTGGGGGGAACAAAGGCATTTCATGTGGTACAGGAGAATTTCTCTGGTATAACAAAAATCTCAGATGTGTGAGAAGAGCATGAATTCATGGAGGAGATGGGGGTGGGCAGAGGAAGCATTGGCTGTCCAGACCACAACTTTAAGGAACTGCACCCAATCCTGCAAACTCTTCCTAATGTAGGCTGGGAGAAGATACAGATCTGAGTATTCTCTGAGTTTCCTTTGAAATGCAAGTATGAATTTTACCGAAGATGTGCTTCAGCAGCTAGTGGTGCACACTGGTGGCGGGTACCCAAGGTGAGTGGAGGGTGAGGTGCGCTGCCTGTTTGTCCCATCTGTTAGAAGACCTGCAGACTTGCCAGCCCAGCTCCAGGGCGATTTCATACCACCTCAGCTGATGTGGCTTACACACGTACCTTTGTGGGAGGTTAAAACTGACATTAAGTAACAGAAGTCCATGGGTGCTGCTGTCCAGCCTCTCGTCAGTGAATGTACCAGCGTAGAGAAGCAGCTGGCAAGGAAAAAGCATGTAATCCTCTTGCTTCAGCAGATATCTTTTTAGGCTAAATGAGCACTTAGTCAGAGATGAGCTAAACTTTTTACGTACTTTCAGAGACATTCCTTGTGAATTTTTCCAGGGTTGAAATGCTGTATATGTGATATTTCCCTTAATAAAGCATTCAGGGGTTGTTTTTCAAGGAGATGTATAAATGTGTGAGTCCACCGTGCAAGGGAGGTCATGTGTAGAAGATGTGAGAACCTATTGGCAGAATTACCCTGTGACTTTATTTTATAGGACTTGAAGCCATATTTTTTCCTTCCAGATTATAAAATAACACTAATCTGTGTGTTAATGTGTGGCCTGTGAAAGGTGTGTGAAAGGTCTACTTGGCCCTGTGCAAGGAAAAGGCTCGTCTCCTCTGATTTAGATGACTCAAAAGGTTCTCTAGGTGGAAATTAACTCATCTAGGAAAGTATCCATGGCAAGAAAAACATGAAAAAATGATTTTCTGGCATCAGGAAAACTTTTTCATAGTACATTGGGGTACTACAACTGTGGGAAAATAAAGGAGGGTGATAAACCTAAACTACAAGCTATTGCACAAGCACACACCTCTGAATGGTTTTTAGAGGACTAAGTGAAAGATCTCAAACAGACCAGGTAAGAAAGGAGACAAATCTTATCCTTTTATTTTCATTTTCATTCATTTGGGGCCTAAGGTGAAATATTGATAGAAAAATGTAAAGAATTATTTCTGTCTGTGATGAGAAAGCTTGAAGTGGGAACCTTGTGTTTCAGAAGTAAACATGAATATTAAGCACAAAAGAGTTATATCTCCAGTACTGTAGCAGGAAGATGGTACTTCCTGAAGCACTGAGAGCATCAAAGCAGAGGCAAGAGAAGCTGCAAGCTCCTCAGGTCAACTTTGTGCTCCTAAAACAAAGGGAAAAAGTCAGTTTTCAGAAATCAGTTGTAGTTTTTCAATGTGTTCTAATGCATCACTGCTGATCAGCCAGAAGAGAATTGTGTAAAAGAGCCTCCAGTGAGGTATGAGGTGTTTCACTGTTTTTACCAACCAATAAAATTGTGTAGTAAGAGGGCAATATAAAACTGTACATTCAAACCCACTTTTTTAAAAAGTATGTTTTAATCCTGCATGTAAAATCTGCCCTATTAGATTAATGACTATATAATTATGCCTCTAGCTTTTTGCAGTTACAGCAGACACCAGTGTCCTTTACAGTTTTTACTTTATCGTGAAATACAAATATTAGATTTGAAAATATGGTTTTAACAGCTTTTATTTAAAGAAAGTCATAACATTCTTGCATGACATTACCAAAACTTTTCCTGTTAATTCTGGAAATACCTTTTACTGCTGGATTTGAGACACCCCATGTTCGTGAACTTTCTCTGAAAAATAGATATCTTAGAAGGCTGCAAAGACTGGTAAGCTTCTTCCTTTCTATTGGGGATAGAAATCAAAGTCAAAGTGTCATTTACTCAGCACTTTATATTTTCACTAAAGTTGGTGGGAATTTAATTTACTGTTTAGAATTAATTTGATTAAACAACATATGTTCAACCCTTGATTCTTTACTTTGTAACTGTGATCACTACACAAGCTGAGAATCAGAAGCATCATTTTTGAGGAGAGCAAAGGAAAATATTTTCTACATTTCCTTTTCACTTCTATTCACTGCACTAAAATGCCTTTGCCACTTACCAAGCAAGAGGTTCATCTCCCCTCTCTGTGTCTCCACTCCCTTTCTGCCCTCCCAGTCCATCTGGCTTGGTTCCTCTGTTTCTTTTGTTTCCCACCCTCAGCTACTGTGTTATCAGTAAAACCAGTTTTGAAGTAAAACTCTCACACTCCACAAGACCATACCGACTTTTTGAGCATATGACTTGCTACCTCTCCCTACATTGAACTCTCCACTCTTACTAACACCTTCTGTTTCCTGTCCATAAGCCAGTTTTAAAGCTTACAATATTTGTACACTCCTCTCTGTCTCTCTGTTTTCAAGGATTTTCTGAGAACTTTGTTACACCAGTCATGATGCAGAGTTGTGCAAGAGGGAGGAGACCACAGAAGGTCATCCTTCCTTCTTGCTTGGCTTTTGTGCTGTGCCTAATGGAAACCTTTGTGCTTGAGGCAGCACCTGCTCTTCTGCTGGGGTTTAAATCAGCAGGAAAAGTGTTTATTTCAATAGACCTTAGGCTGTGCCCCAATACTCACGCAGTGGAACAAGTCATCTCCCATCAGAGAGCAGAATGGATTGAAGAGGAGTTTGGGTCCTTGTCCCCTTCTCCTCGCATAATTTCCTAGTGACTGGGTGGGAAAAGGTCTGGGAAGAGCAGAAGATGGAAGGCAGAAGTTCCTACATTCACTCTTCAGATGAGGACTCTAAAGACTTCATACTGTCTCTGCCTCCTTTAGAGATGAGGACTCTAAAGACTTCAAGCACAGTATGAAGTTTATTTTAACTTCCCTAATGAGAAATTAAAAGTAAACAATACTTAAAAAACAGCGTGACCAACTATGAGTAAACAGTTAAAACTTCTGTGTAGAAGAAACCAGGTTACATCAAGTTACCAAATGTTTTCTATAACACTATATTCCTCTCCTGTGGACAATGATGAAGACTGCTCTGGATTGGAGGACTGGTGTTGACAGCACAGAGCAATGGACATTTCAATGAAAACGTTGCTGTTCTCTTCCTCCTGAGATCCAATAAAGATTTTTATGCATTGCATTTTGCCTTATTTCACTTCCATTGTGATGTTAAGTACAGAATGGCAATATTTATTTATACTACACTGTCTGTTTGCATGAATACGTAGCTATAAACAGGTACTTTCATTTTCGATGGAAGCTGTGTAACTCATGTTTTCCAGTGACCGCTCACACTGATTTTAAATGATGTACCAAGTGACTTTTAAAAAGGGACTTGAGCAATAGTTATATGATGTAACACCAATTTTTAACTGCATGTTTGGTAATCTATCATACACAAGCTAATCAATCCTCATTTGCCAAAGGAATGCTAATAGTGCCTTACTAGACTGTAAAATCACAAAGTCAGGTTTTTCTGATTTGTTCCCCACTGGATCTCTATTCATGAAAGTCATTCTTGCTACAGAGCATCTGCTTCTCTCTTGGTCTTCCATATTCTGCACATCTTCAAGGCCTGACTACTGTCCTCATTGACAATCATGTGTGTGATCTCATTTTCAGGTCCAGGTAACAAGGCTTCCACCATTTCTCTGTCTGTGAGTTCCTGAGCTCAATGTCTATCACTGTCACCATCGTCAGGAAAATACACTTTTTAGTAGTGTAGTTCTTTGTTCTCAATTCTGTCCTCCCTGGCTTTCCCTGAGGGTGCGCTGCTCCAGGTGTTGATTCAGTTCCTAGTCAGCAAGGAGAGAGGAAGCAGAAATGTGGTTGCTTTCCCACCCTGCTTAGAGGACCCAGGCTGATCATGTTCTTTGGATGATGTACAGATAAACATACAGACCTTGAAGTAGTTGTCCAAATGGGACATACAAACTTCTGGAAAGGCAGCTGTAATTAGTTCAGTACTACAGCAAATCCATGGCTACTTCCTGAGGGTGAGAGTAGGCCAGGAAGCTGTAACAAGGAGCCTGTTGTTCTCACACCACCCAAGTGCTTTCCAGAAGGCAGGTTGGTCTTCCTTGGGAAGGGTCCATCACAGGCCTCTGGTCCTGTGCAATAGAGGACAATGGTACATACACCCAAGACAGGAGGTCAAAATTAGGCTTTTTAATTATGTGGTCTCATTTGTCCTACATAATTAAATGTATAGCTAAAAAAATCTATTTCTCCCTCTTCGCCACAGAAACATTGTAGGCAAAGATTTCCCCCTGGGATATAGAAGTGGAAACCAGTCACTAAGGGATGGGAAAGGAATTTTTGTGGACAATGGTAAAGAGGTATACCCATTCTATTGCAGTCCTGTTATAAATCACCCTCTAGGAATGATGCCATAGGATTATTAAGCGAAAAGACTGCCAACTTTCCAGGATCCTGTTCTGATAGTCCTCAAATAGAGTATAATTTTGTGGAATTTTTCTTTTTTTTTAAACTCTAGTGACCTAAATGCTGTGCTATACTTTTCAGAGACCTACAGAACTAATCTGAGAAATACCTCTGCTAGAGAGAGTCCTGGGAGCCTGATTTACCAGGCCACTTATGTAGGCTAAGCTGCCATCACAAAGCCAGAGTCCACAAGACCTTCATCTCATCTCTCAACTAGACTGATCAGTCAAAGCTGCCAGAAGTCAAACCTAAATCTGATCACTAATTATTACTGATTTGCAGTGTAAGAAAATAGAAGATCTCTAAATCATTGTAGTTTCTGGTAGGAATCAAATTAAATTCTCCTGTGCTTTAATTACAGTAGTTTTGGAAAACTTGCAGACTTATAATGTGCAGTGTAACAGAAAGGTCTGCTGACCTTTTCAGAGTACATAGATAACAGAGGGAAAAGAACTGATTGAAATGTAGATAGCAAAAAAAAAAAAAAAAAAGTAGTAGTGTTTTGTTGAATGTCCCACCTGAATTCTAAAGCCCACAGCTTTAAAGATGTTTTTACTGCTTGGAAAACCTTCAAAAAAATCAATTCTAAACTGCTCAGCAACATCCTTCATTTCCCAATGAAAGAAATTAAAATGAATCAGGACTGACATGTAGGAAGGGAGGGAGAGAAGCTGGTTGATTTTTTCATACTGCCTTAGCAAAAATTGCATGTTAATTTGACTCAGAACAAAAGCTGCAATAAGAAGAAAACAAGAAGAGGAAAAAGAGAAAATAAATACTGTGTGAATTAATAATTTTTACACTAATAAAATGACAAAAGGATGGAGCAATTGATCTTGTAACTAATTAGTGATCCTTTAGGAGGATTTATCAGGTGCTGCCACTAAAATATATTTTAAAATACTATTCATGGAATATATATGAGAAAAGCTACAGAGCTTTAAGAGACTGAATGAAAGGATTTAAAGCATTACAGAGACTTCATTTGTAACACTTTGTGTTGAGTTTTTAAATACCTGACAGTGACGACAAGAAGACTGGTGCTTGAGCAGAGCTTCAGTTAGTGTTGCAGCTGTAGTTCATCACAGAAGGGATTTATTTGCTTTTATTTATCATGCCTCTGAGATTAAGCATCAGAGGCTGGATAGTATCTTCAGTAAGTGAAATCACTGAAGTTGTGTGGGTATAACCTCTTGCTGTTCGTTGGTGGGCAAGTGGGCAGGCACTCTGAACGCTGGATGCTGTAGCGTGAGCAGGGTCATGTTCATCCAGTGTCACCCTTGTGCCAGTTCAATCAGGCGCATCAGGAGTTAACTGTGAGAAATGCGCATGTGTCATGTTGTAGTGTCTCTTCTCCCTGAAATCTCTGAGGCGTTGCTCTGAATCATGTCAGTGAATCATGATCCTTAAGAGTTGGCTCTGCCTCATCTAACTTCAGTGATGCCCATTTCAGCTCTGTCTGGAGTCAGTGGAGAGAGGTAGGCAACCTCACAAAGCTGTTTTAGGATGGAATTTACTGGGTCATGTAGAGTAGAGGTGGGATGACTAATTTAGACTAGTCTGCCTAAAATTTAGGTGGCCAAGCTGGATGAGGTGAATGTACTAGCAGGAGGATTAATGGAGCTCTGCTCACTTTGTCATCCCATCCCTACCCTCCACCACAAACATACCTTGAATATGGGAGCACTGGCAGTGGTGGGAGGATCCTTGGAAATTCTCCTTTAGTGACGGAATTTCCCAGGACAAGGCTTGTTGGCACAATTTCAGCTCTTCTTACCCATTTTGAAGCCTCTGACATACGGTGCAAACAACTGAAAGTCCTGACTTTGCAATGTTATTTGTAGGGCTCCGAATGAGAAGTTGCATGTAGAGGACTCCCTTGTCATACTTCCCTTAGAAAGCTGACAGAGCTCTAATCCGTGCAATAGTATACACCAAGCTTTCTGTGGAAAAGTGAGAGTAAACCCTGTTATTATAATCAAAGCAAGGTCTACCAGCAGTTGTGTAAGACAAGACCAGTTCTTCATTTTGAGTTTGTCTTTCTCCTTGCTGTCTTTCTTTTAACTCTGTAATGCAAATGGACTTGTCAGTTGCAGCAGTGTGAATCTGACCTCATTTGAGGTTCTTTTTTGCAAAGAAAAGGAGGCCTGTTCACCAGGCTCTGAAGATGTTCAGACTATGTTCCTCCTTTGATCTCCAAAGCAGGCTGGGCTCATAGCCTAAGCTTCTATTGCCAAAAATTCTATGACCCCGCAACTCCTAGTACTAGTAAGATACCATCTGGTTTATGAGGGTGAGAGTAAATTCAAATTTACAGTGAGAGACATAGCTCATAATACGGGTGAAAAAATATATAGTGACATAGTGCCATTAGTGCTGTATATATGTGAGATGTCCAATCATATGGGCCACCACAGAGATGGCCCTACTTTAGAAGATGGGGTCAGTCGCCTTGCAGGTTATCTGGGGAATCACTATATTAATAAGAAACAACCATAGCAGAAAGCAGAGCTTTAAAAGTAGCATTCACTTTTTTTTTTTCTCCCTTTTATGATGTTTCAAATATTCCTCATTCCTCAGTAACTTCTGTCATCCGGAGTTGTGTGCATTTTTCAGCTATCAATTTGTGAACGAAAAAATGCTGGGAGCTAGTAGCGTGCTTTTAATTGGGAAAACCACCCAAGAGCTTGCATGTGCAGCTCATGCTGACCTAGATTATCTGACACCCATGAGTCAAATATACCCTGGTACAACCGCACTGGAAATGAGAGGCCAGTTCCTCTCTTACAGCCTGTGGTATGAATCAGAAATAATTATTTTGAAGGAAGAGCAATGATGGCTGTGTAAGAGCAGCAGAAAGCCCAGGAGAAAACTCAGCAGAGTTGCTGGGTAAGAATCAGCCTTCTACAAAACTGAGTCCTGGGAGGTCCACCCGTTCTCGCACACTCAGTCTGATTGTGCTGGGAATAACAAAATCACCTTCCTCAGCTTCGACCTGTGCTCCCACTCCTGTGCTAAGGAGAAAAAAAAAAAGGAAATAAAAGGAAATACAAACAAGCACTTCAACCTCTCAGAAAGTTCTGTTTCAGCTTTGATTTTATAGAAAGTTATTATTTTAACATGTGGGATTTTTATTTTTTCTAAACCTGTCCCCCTGCCTGCCGAATAACTGGAGTATCATCTTGGTTCAAGCCTGAGATCTCAGTCTAGCAAAACCTTAAAAACCTGCTTCCATGCTCCCTTTCTCTCAGGCAAAGTATAAGGAACATACATTTACATTTCATCCACTCCAGCCGACCGCAGAGCAAAGATTTTCAATTAAAACTTGTACACAAGATCCTTGCAAAGCAAATGATACTTTTGCTGAGCTACAGCCTGTGTTGTGTTGTGCCAAAATGTCAACTCCCAGAATACAATGTGTTGAAGTGAAATATGAAAATTCTGCTTCTGTCTTAGTTGTCTAGTCATATACACCATATTAACATGGGATATTAAGGAAATACACTCTAATGATAGGAGAACTGCAGCCAACATCTTGTTCATGGTTGGGCTAAATGTCAGTTTTGTGGTAGTGATGGCAGGGGAGCATTAATCAAGTGTGAACTTTGATTAATAAAAACATCACTCCGGATTGCAAAGCGAAAAAGAAAACATGCCATTTACTTTACAGGCAGCGTAGGTAGCAAACAGAGGATGCAATTAGAGAGGGACAAGTGCTTGTTTGCAAGTATGCTCGTATTATAATTATCTGTTACAGAACGAAGTGTTATGATTACATTCAATATTGTGAAATACTGTTTTCTGCCTGTGAAAACAATTTTTCATTCAGCAGGTCATGTTCCTCTCTCCCTTTTTCAGCTTCCTCCAGCTGTGTCTATATTGTTACAGTCTTTCAAGACACTCACAGACACAAGACTCTTGTTGCCAATTTCTAATCCAGTCAAGAGGAGCCAAATTCAGGGAGATGGCTATGTTGCTTCACCGTGCTGTTTTTCACCCTTCGCATTAGCATTACATACGATTGTGGGTGACGGAGGGAGGGAGCATATTGCAGATGCTCGCCCATGCTGCAGAGTCTGTGGTCCAAGTGGCTCTGGCTCCTGCAGCAAAGGTAGAACAATGTGATCCTCCTCGGGCACTCGCCAGTGGTCTTCCCAAAAATCCACAGTGACTCTAGCATGTAACTCAAGATCTCTCTGGTCTCCACCTCTAGAGACGTGGCTGGAGCAGACTCTGGGTTGGGAACAGCCACTTTACATTCCATCTGTACGCAATACTAGTGGAAAGTGCAGGAGAACAACAGCAACTCTAAATTCTGCTTCCTAACTAATAGCGTTTCATTTTCCCATATCCAACCTCAGATGCTTCTGCCACAGAGACCAGTAATAAGCTTTGTTGCCTGTTTGTATCCAAAGAAAAGTGCAGAGGAATGAGAGGCACACAGAGCTGGAACTAGTTTTTTTCCATGGATCTCCCCACTGTTCATGGTGAGAAGACCACATGAAAACCTTTATTGCAAAAGATTCTCTGAGGGGTTCATGTTGTAGCAATTCCAGAAAAGCTCAGAAAATGAGCTGTACTATATGTACCACCTCAGGACATTTTGCCTGTTTGAGGACATTTTATTTCCTAATTAGACAGGCTGCTCTGCCATGGATTCTTGGTGAAACTCATCCCCATGCCGAAGGCCCCAGGACTTACCTGAAGGATTTCAGTGATGCATATAGCCTTAATGGGGGCAAATGTCACCTAAAGCCCATGGAGGATGAGATGAGTTCCCGCATACCCACTGCAATTTTTCTTCTTCACATGCTGTGAGATGCATCTGTAGAGTCTGAAAACAAGAATATGTCATCTGGTTTTATTTTGTTGTTCTTAAGAATGCCAAGTTGATTCAGCAAGGTCATGCATGGTCTAAATATATGCCAGTAATTTTTTTGTTGTTGTGAAAATCAACTTTAGATTTATGACTATGAAAAATAATCTAGCTTAAGCTCAGTTTTCTAGTTCTGCATGCTATTTTGCAAGTAAAAACACTGTTACAAGCTTTGAGCTTTTAGACCAACCTTGAAGTTGGCATAAAAGTTTACATACTGAGCTATCAATATCCTAATATTCGGACAGTGAATATGTTCCCTCTTCTTAACCCTGCAATGTCCTGATAAGCAAGTTACATTTTTTGTACAACCCCTCTGAACACTATCGTGGTGCTAGTGACATAGTCACTGTAGACCCGCTAAACAACTCCCACAAAGCAAGTGGTCAGCATTGCATTCTCCCTTTTTGCTGCATTTAGTTAAAGCATAAAAGAGCAATACCATACAAATGTAGTTCCTAGTACTGTATTGCAACTGGACATTTTTCAAAGCTCCTTGAAAGCCTTGTGCAAACATGTAAAAGTTACTGTGTAGAAGTTAATGGTTTTGATCTAAGTTTCAGTAGTATAAATCTGGAATAAGTTCAGTGACCACATGTCTGAATATGCATACTTGTCTTCAGAACTTGGTTATAGTTCAATGTACCAATGCCCCATATACCCAACAGAAAACTTTTACAGAGAGGTGTTGCAGCTATTTAATTCTGTACAGGAAAGCACAATTTAGGAGAGTTCTGTATCAGGCTCTGCTCTCAAACCAGTTTTGCAACAGTGCAAATGCATTGATTTTTATGGAATTACAGCTTATAAATTCTAAGGGTGGTTGGAGAATCAGAAAAATTACAGCTAGCTGAAATCAACAGTGTCAGGGACTGTTTAATGATCTCAGTCTTTGGGATGTAGATTTATATTGGTTCCAAAATGTGACACTTTCCCAAATAGAGGACCCTCTAATTTATCATTAAAGAACTAGCTCAGCTAGATAGACTAGTAGGATAGTCCTCAATCTAGTTCAAATAATTTCTCTAAGGTGAATGCATAATGACAGCTGGTAAAATGGTAAGACTGCAGTGCACTCATGATGAAAACTAAATTATTCTATCATCTTGTTTTAAAATGTGTCAGCTTGTAAAAAAAATCTGTATGGTGATACTCTGAAGTTATTAAAACACAAGGTCTCCTAAAGTAATAATCACTGGAAGATTTTTGTCCCCTGCAATGAGGCAATGAACAGGTATTTTATATTCTGACTGGAATCAAATAACACAGAATCACAAAACCAAAGAATGGCTGAGGTTGGAAGGCACCTCTGGGGTTATTCCTCCCCAGGTGCAGGACTTTTCCTTTCCCTTTGTTGATGTTCGTAGATTTCTCCAGCCTGTTGAGGTCCCTCTGAATGGCAGCACAACCATCTGGTGTATCATCCACTCCTCTCAATTTTGCTTTGTCTGCAAACTTTCTGAGGTTGCACGCTATCCTGTTGGCCAGGTCATTACCGAAGATGTTAAACAGAGTTGGTCCTGGTATCAACCCCTGGGCGCACAACCAGTGACCAACCTCCAGTTCAATTTCTAGCTGCTGATTATTAGCCCTCTAAGCTCAGCAGTTCAGCCAGTTTTGAGCCTCACTAGTCTGTACCTTACCAGTTTGTCTGTGATGAACAATGTTGGAAGCCTTGCCAAAGTGAAGACAGGCAACATCAACTGCTTTCCTCTGGCCCACTGATGATCGTGTGTTTTTTCCCATTTGTATATCCATGCTGGCTACTCCAAATCATCTTGTCCTTTGTATGTTTGGAAATGGTTTCCAGGAGGATTAGCTCCATCACCTTCTTGGGAATTGGGGTGAAGCTGACCAGCCTGTAGTTCCCCAGATCTTCCTTCTTGCCCTTTGTGAAGACAGGAGGGACATTTGCTTTCTCCCAGTCCTCAGTAACCTCCTCCAATCACCATGCTCTTTCAGGGATTATCAAGAGTAGTGACATTGATCAGCTCTCATGGATGTTCAGCTTGCTTAAATGTTCCTCATTCAATCCTCCTCTATCCTCCATGACTCTCCATATTACTCCAAGGTCACCTACCCCTGTTTCTACTTCTTTTGTACTTCCTTCTTATGGTTGCATTCTGTCAGGAGTTCCTTGTTCATCTATGCAGGCCTTCTGCCACCTTTGCTTGATTTATTGCATGTTGAGATGCACCGGTCTTGAGTTTGGAGGAGGTGATCCTTGAATATCAACCAGCTCTCCTGGACCACTCTTTTCTGCAGGGCTGTCTCCCATAGGGTTGTTCCAAGCAGGCCCCTGAACAAGCCAAAGTCTGCTCTCCTGAATTCAGGTTGTGGCCCTGGTTTTGATTTTTTTGTGTCCTCTCAAGATCTTTAGTTCCACCATCTTGGGTCACTTCAGCCAAGCATGTTACTGATCTTCACATCCCTGAAAAATTTGTCTTATTTGTAAGCCTGAGGTTCATCAGAGAGCTTCCCCTCATCTTCTTCTTGATCACCAGTGTCAGGAAGTTGTCATCAGTGCACTCCAGAAGCCTCCCGGATTGCTTGGGCCCTGCTGTGGTGTCCCTCTAACAGATATCAGGAAGTCCCCATTAGGACCAGGGCCTGCAAATGTGAGGCTTCTTCCGCTTGAAGTCTTCCTCTCCATCCCACCTGTCCTTCCTGAAGAGCCTGTATTGGTCCATTGCAGCGCTCCAGTCATGTGAGCTATCCCACCACACTTCTGTGACCCCAGTGAGGCTGCAGCCCTGTAACCACACGCAGATTTCCAGTTCCTCCTGCTTGTTTTCCCTAGTTGGATTTTAAGCTATATCTAATTCAAATGTCTCAAAATTGCAAATTGTACTAATTTGGGTTTTGAAAGAGTAATATTTTATTGTTAGTCCACATTTGAATATAATGTATTGAGATGGTATTTTCATCAACATCTAAAGGATGGAGAGCACAAGTATTTTCTAAATTTAAATGTACCCTGCCTTTCTTACAAGGCCACAGTGATTTACTGTTTCTGACAAAGGGAATCTGCCTGATCCTATACGTGCTGTAGAGTGAGCAGACTATAAAACTAACATGACTTTCCTCCTTCCACCTCACATACATGCTGAGCCAGGTATTTTAATGTGGTTGTTATTGTTGTAATAAATTGTTGTTGTTGTTATTATCTTTATTATTATTATTTTACAATGGCAATTTTCTCTGACTCGGATGTGCGGAGACCTCTGTGTCACTACTACAGTTCGTGGCCAATCAACAGTGTTTGGAAAGTTGTTTCCATCTGGAAACTCTTTACTGTCATATGGGAAACGCATTGGTGATGTCAGCCTTGTACTTAATGGAAAGAGATCCACAACACTTGAATTGTCACTGCTCAGCCAAAAGTGGCCAAGAACTGAATGTGCATGAAGCTCGAAGTATTTTCTCAGCCACCGAGGAGATCGCTTCATCCAAAGATTGAAGCTCATTGGCAGCAAAGGGCACTGCTCACCCTATTCTTGAGCTATGGATAAGTAAAGTGCTTCTGTTTCCAGGCTCCCCTTCTAAGACATTTCCTGAGCACTAAAAATGTTTCAAAAATGTAAAAGAAAACAGTTACAGAAAAACGATATTAAAAGAAAATTCCAAACTGCAGTGAATGCCTCCAGCCAAATTTCTAAACTGGGCAGCAGAGTGAGAGGAAATGGTAACATATTTTTGCAGCATTTACACTTTTTATGCTATTGCTGGCACACACAGTTTTGTGCCTGTAGAGAGAGCAAAATACTGGAGTCAAAGTCTACCCTGTAGATCTGAGAGCAGAATAATATTGAAGTTCAGGTCCGTGGCGTAGGTCTGAAGATACAACTGTGCCCTTGGGTTGAACTGCCTGTATGAAGTTGTGAGGGGTTTTTTGGGAAAATTGGCAGGAGAGCTGGGATAAGCAAGAGCGGGTGGTGGCCCCGCCTAGGGAACAGGCAGGTCCCTGCCGGGAGCCCGCAGCCAGCTGGGCAACACGCAGCCGGCAGCTCTGTGCCCGCCACGGCATGAGCGGCTGCCAGCCCGACTGAGACTTTTGGGGACGGGGAAGGGAGCGTGAAGGTCCTGCTGGGATGATGCTGGCGTCGTTTGTGTCTTGGGGAGGAAGAGCCAGAGCAGGTTGGATGGGAAGCCCTGGGAAACCCAGCATTGTTGCTTAGCAGTACTCATAGGAAACACTTTTGTTTGTTTGCTTGTCTTAAACTTTCACATAAGCACCCTCAGTCCCTTTGAAACTTGTTTAGAAATGAATGAAACACGGCATTAAGTGGCTGATACATAAATCAAACCATTACTGTAACTGTGGAATGATCAGTAGAGAAAAACAGTCTCTCTTTAGTTTGTTACTAGCCTGGAAAAAGCATTAATTAGCACTAATGAATCACCAGAGCTATGACTGAGCCAGGTTTCCAGCATTGCCAAAACACAAGCATGATTCAATTAATGCTGAAGGTTTTAAAACCTTCAGTGCATGTGTTTTTATGGAACAGTCTTTTGACACTAGTGTCATTTTAATAATGCTTTGCAAATCTCTTCCAATATTATTGCGTGCAGACTGAGCTTCCCAATTTACTGTGAACAATAAAGAGTCAGAAATTCATTTGTGACCTCCTTTTGGAAGAAATACTCATCTGGGTAATGTAATTATTATGTAAATTACTTAAAGTTAATGGTATTTTCTATTTATGCTGGATTTACTGCTGTCAAAGTTGATGACTGACTAGCACTAGAGCTTAGATATTGGCAGAAAAGTTAACGTGTTATTTAATTTAATTTAAAGATTCCGAGAAACTGCTCCTAGTGTGTAAACAAAATCTTATCAAGCGACCTCCACAACAACTCTTGTTTTCATTGGTAATCTCTGCAGTTCAGAGACAGGGGCCAAACTGTGCAATCTAACTCAGTAGGGGATAATGTAGAATCATACTGAGGAGTTGTGAGAGACCATATATTATTCTTGCATAATGTCCTCAGGGTAGGGGGAAAGACAGTGCAGCCTCTGCCTTTGCTGTGCAAACAGCTCCATCCTCTTGTCTGAGCACAAGCTAAGAGGTGTCAGGAACTACTGTACCTGAACCATCGAGTGGCACGGTCTGTAACTGCTACTTCATTGCCATCCTGGACTGGTTTATTCCTAGACATTACGATCTTCAGGGACGAGATGATTTTCTAGACCCTGAAATGCTCAAGTTTTCAAATCCAATGTAAAGAGATTTGCTATCTGCAATCCATGAAACCGAAGGCAGATGGAAGCCTTCCTAGTTCAAGGTGACTGAGAAAGAAACTAAAAGGTCTATGTTCCTGTTGGGTGTCAGGAGCAGACATAATGCCCCCCCCTGTAGTAGGAGCGTCACTGACTTTTTTCTATCAGTCTCTGCCTTTCAAAAGAGACTCAGAACTCCTTGTTTTGGCAGAATAAGCCAGTTTATGATCCTGAACCATTCATAGTGCTGGGAGTGGAGGCATCTCATAGGTTCTCTAAGTATGCATAAACCTGAGCTTATGCCAAAACAATATTCACCATACGTGAACTACCAATGCTTGTAATCTTTTTTTCTTGCCACTCTTCCTTTTCACACCTTCCAGTCACTCCACCTCTTACCTGAAACTACATTGTTGCTCTTCCTCCAAGGGGAGTCTGGAAGGTCACCCACAGTATTGAATGGCCAAGGGAGCTGGCTGGCCCAGGGGGAAGAGTAGCAGTTCTGACAACCCAGGAGTTTTGCATTTTCCCCCCAGTTCGTAACCTGAATATACTGTTGAGGAAAAGACATTTTGCATTTTCTCTGGAAACCCTTGACACGGCCATTTAGGTACCACTGATGGTAGATACCAGATGGTACCACTGATAAGAGGACGTGGACGCAGAATTCCCTCATGTGGAGGTAGTCTATACCAGAAACATTTACTTGAATGTCTTCATCCTTCTTCTACTTAAATTCTGAAGAGTTGAATAAAGCAGTATAGCTGTAAGCAAAATCAGATTTACTTACACAAACCCAGTAAAGTTTCACATCCCAGAAGGCCATCAACTTTGCCCAATTCCAGTATGTCTCAGGCCTGCAGTCATCTACTCCTCTTCTTTGCTGCCAAGGCTGCCTGCTGAAAGTCTTTATTCTTAGGAAAGGCCCAGCAATCACTCAGTGGGAGTACATGAGGCTGTCAGCTCCTCCTATACCACTAGCACTGGGCTTGTTGTAATCTTTTCCACTATAAGCCAAAATTTCTCAGCACTTATGACCCAGATGTACACATTCATTTTGGTCTGAAACCTAAAACAGAAGGAATTGGGCCACCCAGCTCTGAACTTAGGACAAACTTCCCAATCTATGTGTTGTCCCTATGAGAAAACTATAGGTCTCCGTTCCAGCTGGGAACATTTATGACATTTGGTATGTCTGCACATTCTCACTGCAAGGGACAGATTGTCAAATTCTGCTTTTAGTTACACGCATGCAGCCCAAATGAAATCAGTAAATGATCACATCACCAGCCTCTGCAGTGAAATCTAGGTCTTTTATAAGCTTCAATAACAGATTTTTTTTTTCCTGTCTACTGTCACATAAATAAAATAGGAAATTAAATTTTAAAAGATAACAAAATAACTTTATAAACACAGTGCTAACCAAGAAAACATCAGTCTTAAAACAGGCAACCATGCGCCTTCCAGTAAAACCTGTTGGCATTGGTGTGGTGTATTTGTATCATAACTTTAATTGCATTTAAATGTTGAATTTGAGATACTTCATGTGAGGCGGAAACCTGAGAGGAGACCAAACTTGGTAAACAGAATAAGCTTTATTAAAGCAGTGATTTACAGAGTAGCTCCAAGTCTAGCTAGAGTTCCCTGTATGGTAACTTCACAGGGCCTACTGTTTTCTCCGTTTGTCCTCTCTGTAACATATAAGCTCCTTTCCATAGCCTATGCAGATGGTTACAAGTCGTGAAGTTGCCATTTTCCATTTGGATCATGGCACTGTCTCTTAGCACAGGTTTATTTCATTCTGCTGCTGGGAATCAAAGCCTTCCTGTTCAGCTTAGGGGGCAACATGTAGAATGATGTTGTTTTCTCTAAAATCCAAATTTCTATCATGTCCTGAGATGCAGCTAAAACCTCTCCAGAACAAATGGTACTCTTAATAATAGGAAAATGCACACTGCAGCCATCATGTGCACTTCCAGTACAACTCCTCTTATCTGCAATTCCTGTGGGCTAGATTTATGACTTGTCTCCTTTTCTTCAAATGCTTAGTTGATTGTTTTGTTCATCAGAGTAATCCCCCAAGACAATACTTGTCTGGTTGCAGTATTTTAGTAATCAACAATTTGCCCAATTGTATTTAACTCTGGTGCAGTTATCCCTAACCGCGTCCCAGTTAGAGAATGGCAATAGCATGATGTTGTTTAGCAGACTAAACAATTTTTTTAAGATCCTGATACACAAGGCAGAAAAACATTGACTTGAAAATGTACAGGACTGGCTATAAACAGAGCGGACCTGCCACAGTAAAAGCAAAGATCATTTGATGTTCTATCATAGTTTAAGGGCTTTCTGACAGATCAGCATTACCTGTTATAAGACCAGACAAAGTTTGATCTGCCTTAAACTTAATGCAATTTCATTTTGATTAAGAAACAAGCAAGTCACTTCTTTACTGATCTGTGAAACTTCTTTGGTTTTTCCTAGGTATGATATCAAAACAAAACTGTCTAATCTTTTTCCAAAGACCAGCTCTCCTTTACAGTATTCTTCAGAAAAAGATTACCAAGCCAGCAGCCACGTCTGAAAGCTTCTGCTCTGTGATTATCTCTGTTGGAAGAACATAACTACAAAAAAATAAAAAGTAGTAGAAAGATTCTTTCATTTCTATGTTTATTTTTCTTAAAAATGGTCAAGGATATGAAAATCAGAAGATTGTTAGTTGGTGGTGGGTGTTTTTGGAAAAAGTGAGCAAATATGTCTTGGTTTGAGCGTTGTGCATATTGTTGTCTAACAGGTCACCTGAACTTAATCTTTCTGTGGAGATTTCTTTTTCATAGAGTAAAAATGCTGCTAGTAAAAAGGCGGGATGTGTGTGTGGATCTGCACGTAACAGCCAGTATTTCACTTCCAGCAGGAGCGAGGAACATGGCTAGAGAAATGCTCTACTCTAATTAGGGATGTGTCTGTGTATTTATAATAAAAGTGTGCCGAATATCACATGGCCAAACATTATCAGTGCTGAATCTTTTGGGTGATGTTATCCTGCCTTTTCAAATCCAAATGCAGCCGTTCCTGCTAGTCAAAGAATTTCCCCTTAGGTGCCACATCTTTATTTTTTGTTGCATTTCCTTGGGGATTTACCCAGCTTCAGTGGCGCTTTACAAGCACGAGTGAAACATTCCCATGGTCACAAAAGGGTAAGGCAACAAGATGGTGAAGATTTTGATAATGAGATAACTTCATCCTCATTTTACATTTTTACTGCAATAAAGATAAGATGGAGAACAAAACTCCAGATTCAAGCCCAAAGCAACAGAGAACCCCATCTCATCTTCAATCTAAGGGTATAGTTGGCTTTGCAGAGCCCATGTGCAGTGGTTCAAAAGGTAAATTTTGATCCAAAAGCTGCTTAAATCAAGGGATGGGTTGTACTCTCTCTCCAACATGAATATAAGACCACACTATGGTCTCAGTTAGAACACACATATATACAACAACTATGCTGAAGTCCATGACTTTGCTCTAGATTTACAAGCAATGTAACAAACATCTGAACGCAGGACACAAAGTTCATTGTCCTTTTTAATAAAACTAAACACATCTAAAAGTCTGTGCATAAAATGCCTTAAAATTGCATAAAATCTGCAGTGCTATACTGTTACAGAAAACACTACCCTGCTTGTAAGGGAACTAGTAATACTGCCCATGTCTGTATGGAGCGAATCTATACTTCTTTACTTCCGTATATAATGATTAATGATTTTGTAGTTATTTATGCCAACCTAAAATTTATGCAAATAACCCTTTATATATGCCTAGGAAATGTTGATTTGCCAGTTCTTAAAATCTTCACTGATCACAGCAGTTATCTTAGTGGAAATTTGTGGTTTACAGAGACTGTTTAAAATACTTTTCTTCTGGAAAGGAAGGGTCGGTCCAGCAATATGTTAACAAACCTTTCTACCATGGCTTTAGTTTCATATTGGGACTAAAAGTTTCAAAACAAGACATTCTGTGTCCCCTATCCAGGTACCATGAGACTCATGGATACAGAATCTGATAGACAGCACTTGTTGCGAGTGTATGTGTAATGCGTAAGAAGAGTAAGTCTTCTGCATTTCATAACTCAGTTAAATTCTAGAAAGGCCAAAAGTTGTATTCATGTTATGATAAGCACAAGTTATGACAAAATGGCTAAAACCAGTGTTCATAATTTTTTCATCTGTCCTGTTGATGCCTGTCAATGCTCTGTAACTATGTGTCACAGTCAGGTCTACTAAAGAGTGTACTTTGTGCATTTCAAAATGAGGAAGAATGCACCATAAAATTTTTACATATGCTAACTGACTGTAAATGCGATTGAATATGTGGGACTTCCTCCAGCTTTGTTCTTTGGTGGATTGCTATTAGCTTACATTTGAAATCTCTGTTGGCCACACATTTCACATTGTTCTTCCAAATGTAATCATTTCTTTCTTTTATCTGATCTCCGACAGTCTCTCTGTTTTCATCAATATTTGACAGCTATTCCCAAAGATACAATATAGTCCACTCTAATATCCTTGTGCATACTCTCTTCTCCCTTTGAAATCCAATACCTAAGCAGTGAAATAATTTATTGTGCCTTATTTAGAATTTTATTTTTTGCATGTGTTTTGATACTGTCTCTTTGAAACAGAAAAATATTTGGAAATTTAAACCAACTGTTCTCAAGAACTAGTTATGAAATATCATTCAGTCTCCCCCCTTTTCAAAGATGCAGCATTTATCTTGTATTGTTTTCATGCATTGTTTAAATATTTCTTTTCATATATTACACCGCAAACCATAATTTTATCAGAATGCACAAACCCAATTTACACCAGCCACCTGAAAACAATGTATAAAAAAATCAGTCCTGCATAGACCACTGCCATCCATAAATCAACAGACCTTTTAGACTGAGGGACCAAACACAGTACTGAATTTGGTTTATGTGGCATTTTCTGGCAACAAGAAAACACACCATATGTAAAAAAGAGAAATGAGCTTCCTGAATAAGCGTGACTAACACAATTATCCCTGAATGCACAAATTTAACAGTGAAGATTATAATTTTTCAAACAACCTATAGAGAAGTGGTGGATTTTCTGTGCTGGTCTGGCAGACAGTCATTAGTTAAATGCAAGTTAATTGGTTCTGTACAAGAAGAAAATGGTGAAAATACCTGATTAAAAAGTAGAGTAAGTTGTTTAGAAATGTTTCGATATTTCTCAATCTTAGAATTAAAATATAAGATTCTGGATCATATTCTGTTGTAATGAATGTGAAGAGGTACTTACATTTATGATAACACAAGTTGTAAATGTATTGTGTTTTAACTCCTAAGAACAGGCATATAAATTTACAGAAATGGAGATATTGGTAGATTGTATCTCCTATTACACCATAGTGAGAAAATGAGAAAATTATTGACGAGGTGCTATAATTGATAATGATTAAAAAATGCACTTTTTAATTCTGAGGGAGGACCAAAATGAAACACTGCTCCATCTAAATGAAAATAACATTAGTATACTACCCAGCACATAAAATAAGCCAAAGTACTTTGTTATAGTCCAGCAATACAGCAAGTAACCCCATCAGGGCTGAATATATTAACTTTTTGCCCAAGGTACAACAGGTACAGCTCTTGGAAATTAGCATCAGTAAGAATTTTTAAGAAAATAAATTTTCAGAGAAGAATGTAATTTTCATTTGAAGCTAAATATGTTAAGACATGAATTTTAACACATCTGTTTTGAAAAAAGAAACAAAACAAAGCCTTTTAATAATGTACAAGACATCTCTTGATGAAAAAGTTGACCATTTTTTGTTTTAAAATCCAAAAAGTTAAAAGTGATCAACTTTTAATCAAAATACATTCTTTTTTATCTAGATGTTGCAACTGACTTCAAACTTTTTTAAAATTTGTATTTCATGGGAGTTTTGAAGCCTTGTTCCTTTCAAAATAGCAGAATTTCCTCTCAAATTACAAGCCAGTTCCTGCCTACTCAGTTATGTTTTTACATGGTTCCTGGGCTTACTCTTAGTCCTTCTGTTCAGAAAACAACTTCGCCCTTAGACAGCAAATAAAAATTGCCTTTAAAATTCATGAGAACTTTGAGATAAGGGTGAAAAATGTCTCGCTGCATTGCAAAAGTGTTAAGTTGTGCTTTTTTGAGAGGTTTGTGGAGTTTTTCACAGAGCTCCAATGCCGAGCGATTCCTTTGGTCATGGGCACCTGAATGGATGACTGCTTTGCAGTTGTGGATGTGCTGGCTGCTTGGGATAGGATGATTTTGATTTTCTACAAAGAAACTTCTACTTCCCAAGTAACGCATTCAAGCTCCATCCTGGCTGTATGTATAGTTCTTCCTCATGTGCCCCCTCACCAAACTTGACTAACTATAAATGATCTACTTTGAAGCAGGTTAACCTGTTTCATCTGTCCACATGTGGTATAACTTCTGCGCTGTCCCTTTGGGGCCCACCAATCAACAGAGCTGGAATCGGATGAAAAGAAGGGAAAAAACTACCGCATGTGCCCTTCTGCACATTTAAGGAGAAATGAGATGGTGTCCGTGGAGTCACTCGTCACTCATTCGAGCTGCAAGGGGTACAGTAGCCTGAGCCGTGGCATTCTCTGTGCATCTTCTTTCCATGAATGGTGATTCTTCTCACAACATGCCCTAAGCTGCGTGACCACTACCTCAGTGTTTGTTTGGGTTTGCTACTGAGAATTAGCTAATTTTGCTGTAGTTCTTCCCAGGCAGAAAGGATTAAATGTTCTTGGACCAGTATTTCCCATTCAGGTTCTGGAGCAGCTCCCTCAAAGCAGAGGGAAGGTTTTGGTTCTAAGTATTCAAAGGGTTTCACAAAGTTTTAACTTCTGTAATAATTCCTGTTATGGAGTCAGCTGGTTCAATGAAGAGCTGTGAAAAAAAGAAAAGACTTAAGAATTGAACAATCAATTCACGTGTCCAAGTACTGTTTAATTTGACTGAAATTTCTACTATTAGGACAAAAGGAAGCAAGAGTTTGTGTGTGAAATTTAAAATCGGATATAGTCCGGGAGATATCTGCCCTCCCTCCACTCACACCACAGTTTCTGTGTTGAAAGAAAGGGATGAGAGGGGTTGGTCTGTTTATACCCTATGTTCTTTCCACCCTTCTTTGCTTCCCTTTTTCTTGTGTTCTGCTTTTACCTAGTGAATACTTTATTGGAACTCTCAAACATTTCAGAGGTTGGAGGAGTCCTTGTTTGCTTGTTTGAATCAACATTCATGAAAGTTACTGTTTGGGATTTGGGTTTAGGGTTTCACAGAACTGTTCAGAATTTTTCAAGGAAGAAAAGGAATATGTGTAATTCCTAAATCAATGAGTCTCAAGATGATGTAAGTTAACACATTTTGGGGACTGAATGTATAGAATCAGGGATAATGGAAAAGAAAGTGCTACATGGAAGAAGCAATGAATGCTGGACTGAGACTGGCATTGCTGGCAGAACCAATGGTATTGGTCATGAAAAGAGACAAATAGAGTCTTTTAAGAAAGCATGCGTTGCAATGGTTATTCACTTGTACTTGCTGACCTATTCAGAAGGAAGAAATACAAAAGTGATTGAAAATGAAAGAATAAACATTCCAAATCTGAAAGAACATTTTGAGCACCTTGGAGTAAATTCTCGTTTGAGCTTTGAGTTTGTTCATCCTATCTGTATCTGAATGGGTTTGCCCACCCTTAATTTGCATCACATGTTACTGGTTGTGTACAGTGGAAATTCTGATCTGAATTATATATTGCATAACCTGATTGCCATAAACAAAGCCTGGAAAAAATGTGGAATCTCTGAAAAAAAAAGCTTTCATTGAATCAGGATTTTAATGTTAACTATTCAATATTCAATAAATTACCGTTAGCACGGCATAGTTGGTTTGGTGTTTGATATGCGCACTTAGTGATGCATTTCCTCCTGGAATGGAAGGCTTCTATAGCACTAAATAAATAACTTGAGACCTTCAGCTTATATTTTGGCATCTTTTTAATGAATTCACCACCCAGTAAGTTTCAAAGGTCACGCTAAGATCAAAAACTTCAAAAACATGTTCTTCTGTTATTTTTTAAGCTCGTACTCTGACACTAAACTATTTACGACATCTTTTTGGAAGTGAAATGTTGCATGTCTATAAAAGTATTGAATTTTTTTTTTATTCAATTCCAAAATATAGAAGAGGACCGTATGTGAGGAGATACAAAGACACAAAGAAAAGTTGTTCCAAAAATACTAAAACAATTTCTTTGAGCATGGTGATTGTGTCAAGCAGTGAAGCACTGGGTATGCACCTTCTGTTTTGTTTACATAAAAGTGAATTAAAGATACACAAAATACTCTGTAATTCAGCAAGCTTGTCTATGTGTATATGAATTTATAGGACTATAATCCTTCACTTGCCTGGCTTCTGGTACTTAACATGGAGTAGATTCTGTTTCACGCTACGCTGTGAACGAATTGTCACATGGGATTTTGTTGTGCTATAGGTGAAGCTCCCTCATTTTCTTGTGGAGGCTTAAAGAATGCCCAAGACAAAGTCCTGTTGTGGCATCCTTCTAGACATCTTATTTTTACTTTACATTGGGATATAAAGTTATGCTAAATTTCTGATCCTATCAGGAAATCTTCAGTGTATAAGAAAAAATTTCACCCACTTAGTAAAAGCAAGGTTTTGGTTCTTCTGTGGTGTCCCCCCCATCTTACAGTAAATAGAACCATAACTATTTCAGGCTCCATGTAGACCTCATGAATGCTTAAAATACATAAAATAAGTAGGGAGATGAATATTTTTAAATAGTTGAGAATTAAAAAAAAGAAAAAAGAGAAACTTAGAGGACTGCTCAATGTATACCATGACAACTAAAGAGATAAAAAAAGGAATATGGGCATCTGCAGAAAACTTCCATACGAGAAGAATGTGTCTTATGGAGAAGATTTTCATTCAGCATTAGTTACTTACAAAAAACTGGTTCTCTGCCAAAGCAGTTTACATATGTTTCACAGACCTATGAAAGGCACACTTTTACCCTGCATCAGTTTCTCGGGAAATAAAGGATTAAAGGTCTGCTTCTAGAGATTATCAGTGCTCTCTAACTGAGGTGTTGAAGATAAATGTGTTCAAGTCAACTGCAAACACCTCAAAAGACTTTACATGGTCCGGCACAAACCCTGAGCCCAGATAGCTGGCATAAACTGGCACAGCTCCCCTGACTTTGTGGACATCAGTGGGGTACTATTGATTTACACCAGATGGGCATTTGACCTCTTGCTGTCTGCTGAGCAGACTTGTTAGACATAATCTTTGACAAAAACTGACAATGGGCACCATGATCTAAGTAAGTACTTACGGAAATGATGGAATAAAAGCATCCAAATGTGTTAGACATCTCAATGTACTGAATCTACCCGTTGTGAAAGCAAGTCAAATACCATGCCAGTCTTTCCCTCAGCCTCAGCAAAACATGAGAGAGCAAATCAAAACAAAATCAAATCCGCAGCCAGGTCTGCTCCAGCACAGTCTTTACTTATGGGATCTCACGAATAAAAGGACAAAAGCATACAGTCACCATTCCTTGAAATATGATGTGTTTCCTTTAAACGGATTTAGAAATTGAACTTTTAATGTATGTGTCTAACATATAAAATGGAGCTTCCTGACCTGTCCATTGCAAAGTACCTGTCTTGCACACATCATCCATCGTTACGCAAACAAAATGACTCCGTTTTCTGAGCAGTTTGGATAACTGACTTAAACAATTTTGTGGAGTTACATCTTGGCTTTTTATCCACCACAGAACAGGCATTACTATAAAACACCATAGTGTCAAAATTTTAGTCATCTAGCCATCTGGGTTACCAGCCCCGGAACTGTGATCTGCGAGCACTGCTGTCCCAACCTGAGCACCTGAGCAAGTATCTCTACCTGCGCATGACAGCTCAGTCCAATTTTGGGTGCGTAAGAGTTATCTCCATGACTGCCAGCTTACACCTCAGCTCTGTATCCCAATGAAGAGCTTAAAAATCACAAAAGAGACTGACAGCTGACTGCCAAGCGCTCCAAAATCCTGCCGGGAACAGCTCAGCAAAAGCCTGATCCTACCTATCACAGGCTGTGGTGATGCAGGCGCATATCAGTATTGAGCAGGGTTGGGTCCTGGGAAAGGAAAGCAGAAAGAGAAGTGGAAAAGGAAATGTCTGAACTGCAAGGCTCCTCAACATCTTGCTCAGCTTTTGCCCTCCATGATGAGGGCTATAACAATGCCTCAGGAAACCAAGAGTTGGTCTGACTTTTTTAAAAGGAAATAACACAGGACATTTTAGAGATATATAACCTTGCCTAGCTGCTCACAGAGGAAATGATTCCTAAGGATCCCTTATCTTAAAATTAAATAGGTGACGATGGGAGAGAAACAGAACAGCTGTTTAGAAGCTGTCTTGAAAGAAAACAGAAAGGATTGTGTTCTTCGATGTGGTCCTGCTGCTTTAAAAAACTTTTATAGGCAATTAAAAAGTGAAGTAATGATAATAGTCTGACAAAATCCTTCCTTATCTTTGCTCCCTGACTTTACCTATCATTGCAGGAAGACCAGTTCACAGCTTGACCGTATCTTTGGTTGCAGCATATGAATCACTATTCTCCAAAGAGGTATTATTTACTTAAAAGTGATTAACAGGGATAAGAAGGGTCAGGGTGTTCCACTTTGTGCTGTTAGATGAACTAACTTGATGATAGGCATAATGCAATGGGTCTGGGAGAGCTGTACTATGTGCCAAAATGATCCCATGCATTATCAGATCTTACCTACCCTTGTTTAAACTAAACAAAATTGTCAGCTACTCAGTTACATTTTCCATATGGTGCAGTATCTTCTGAGCAGCAACTTGAATCAATCTTTGTGAAGTAATATTTTGAGTTATTTTCCTGCTATTCACATTTCTCTCAACAGTAACGTTGAGAGCAATAATAAAAAAAAAAAAAACCTAAGGAGACCACATTCTTTAATTAGTCTCTTCTTGTAGCTATTGTTGTTATTAGTGGAAGACCCGTGTGATATCCAGTGGAAAAAAATCCGCTTTGAAAGACCATTTCATTTTAAGAAGGCAAACAAATTACATCATTTCATTTGGAAAGAAGAAAATGTATGGACCTGATTCTCTGCTCACCCATGTCATTTTTCTACCAGTGCAACATAGCTGATGTTAGTAGAACTTTCCCTAATTCACACCAGGATGAAGAACAGAACAGGGGAACAGACACAGGGTGTGTATTTATGCAAGTCTTTCAACATCAATTCTGAGCTGGGAGGGTGATCAGAGTTTGGAAGCCAACTCTGGAAGCCTTTCTAAGGACACTCAGTGTGAGTGCATTTTCTCAGCCCATGTCGGGTGGCTATTTGCTGGAAGAAAGACAGGGTAGAAAGAAATAGAAGAAGGGTGAAAAAAAGTTTAGATCTGGAAGGGATGGGATGTGAAACACATGTCACAGGATGACACAGTGGGATGATAGACTGGATGAACAACGAAGGAAAGAACATAGGAAATATTGAGTCGGGGGCCCACATTTTTGGTTGGCGGGAGCTTACCCTTTATTCTCTTCCTTCCAGCCTCCTTCCCAAACTCTGCAGGACAATATCCTGATTTCAGTACAACTCCTCAAAAACCTGGAATCATCACTGGAAAACCAGATCATTTTATCCACTCACATGGGAACTGGCTGAAATAAAATGTACAGCAAGCCATTCTCCAATGACTTGTGATGTGAGAACAGGGAGTATGGGGAATGGGCAATAGTGATGGATTCATTCCTTGGCAGATCTTCCTGGCCATTTCCTTCCACACTCTACAACCCCGGGGAATTTGACAGCTCAGCTACTCCAAGCCTCTGGAAGTTATGTTGGAGCAGAAAAAGTTACGCCAATTTCTGTTCTTGCTACACCAACAACTGTATGTGTTTCCATCTAGAGCTAATTTTGATCCAGAGAGTCGTCTTCTTTCAAATTATCTCCTCAAAATGCTTTTATTCTTCTCAGGGATTTTAAAGATATTGGATGCTAATTCCATGATGATTCCTGTTCATGAACTTGTTTTAATACATTTTTCCTCTCTACCCATATTTTAATGTCAGAACCCGTTCAGCAGTTCCGCAGGTTCTTTCCAATCTCTGCCAGGTCACGGAGGAAATCCTGCTCATTAGGTTTGGTTGCCCATAGTGTGGGAACTCCACCTCAGAAACATCTCTACAGCCTGTTTCCCTGTCCCTCCAAGGGACAGGGACTTCATTTCCTGACCCCACTCAGTTAATCATTTTATCAATTAGGCCAGAAATGTTAATGCTCTTTGAATAGACCATTTCCTTTAACTGGAAAGAGTTTCTCTTGTGCAATTAGCAGTACAGGAAACAGTTTTGCGTTGATATGGTTATTTATTATTTCCTATTAGTGAGCAGCATATCCTGCGATAACTTTCATAATTAGTAAGTCAAGTGTAAACTTCATCAGAATGCACGTCACAGCATTCAGGTTTGGATTGAAATGCTAAGTACAAAAATAATTTGGAGTTGGATGGCCTTGCCTCCAAAGCACCTTTGACACTGTGTTTGCCTGTGCCTTAACAGTCTTTATTTAGGTATAGAATAATAGCAGAAATGCATTTATCTTGTGTTTCTGTTAGAGTTCTCCTAAGCTGGGACATACAGCAACGGAAATAACCCTGTGCCTTATGCTTTGCCAGAGGGATCGCCACAGGGAAAGAAGCCAGGGCATATAACCCTGCCTTCAAGCACAAGACTAATTACCACCCATATTATGCTAATACTGGATTATATTTAAATATCTACACCAATTAAACCGTTAGGTCAAGTCAGGACAAGATTCATGACAGAGTAGAGTTGGACGTTTTGGATTCCCTGCAGCAGAGCACTTGAGTACTTGTGAATTACCCGATTCATTGGGAGGGAGAAATGGCTACAAAAGGAGCAGAAAAAAAGTGCAGGGACTTGATATTATGGTAGAGGCAAACACAGAAAGAATTGAGGTATGGGTTATGTTTAAAAGTGATAAAAAAGAATAGATTATTTTCCTGGAATTTTCAGGCACTTCTTTTTATTTTGGAAAGCTGTAATTAAAGATGCACACATCAAATGTTTGTGGTCAATGAATTCAGCACTATCTTCAGAGCAAATCTCTGGATTCCTCTTCTATACAGGAGGCTGGAATACAGTTTCTTGGAAACACTTTAAAAAATAGCTCTATTTTCTCAATATTTTCTGCTGAAAAACCTCCATTCTTCAACCAGCTCTACTCCCACTTAGTTCTGTGGAGGAAGTCTCCCCACCTTTGGATTCGTTTCACTTGGGGACTGCAGATGCATCTGTTTTGGTGGGCCCAGTTCACACAAGCTTAAAGCAGCCTGGGTTATGCTGGACTCCCGCTGGGCTGTGCTCTGGGGCTGATGCATGACTTGACTGCGTCCTCCTTCTGCACGCACACACACACAGTCACTTAACACTTTTTATAGACCTCTTCTTCCAGCCTTTCTTCATTTCTGTTAATTTTCTTTGAAGTCTTTGAACACAATAATGTCAAGAGCTGACTGTAGCATTCTAGGTATTATGCCATTTTTGGTACTTTGCCATTTAAAGAAAGGAAGTTTCCTTTTTTTTTGGCCTGTGACATGAATTGTCTGTAAATGCATCCCACATTTGCATGGGGCTTTTTGCCATCTTAGCAGATGGAAAGTTCGTATCTAATTTAATGTCCATTAGGTCTTTTTCAGTACCATTGCTTTCCAAGTATCTCCCTCCTATGAAATTAGTATTAACCCCCCCACACACACACCCACCATATAATTATCCAGCCCTTCCCCTGCTTAAATCTTACAGGTCTTTCTTTAGAGACCCTCAGACAAAACCTGGAATTAAATATGTGAAACCCAAATGTGCACATTTAGTGCTATACTCTCCCGTTGCTTGTATTAGATCCACTGACAGCTTGTGAGAGCAGGCTGTGCTGGGATCAACAACGGATAAACACAAGGTCTGCTGCAATCAGTGATTTCCTACTGGCAAAAAAGCGGAGGAAGGCTCATGCCAGGACTGACACTACCAATTCTCGGGGTGAGGAGGAGCAGGGATGCAGTTCTGTTTCTCACAGGGGCGAACAGTGATGAAAAACCATGTAAAGCTGCTCCGGGCTTTACTGCTCTGGCCAAGGTGGAAGTGGATTTTTTTCCACTCCTTTGCATAGCACAACCGCTCCATTTAATTAATAATCCAACCCGTAATGCCGCAGATGACAGAGGAGGCCTTTGAAACTTGACTGAACAAATGGTTTCAGCACGCAGTGAACTCTCGGCACACACAGACTCCTCTCTCCGTCACTGAAATCATTAGTTAGCCTCTGCTTAAACATCCTGTTAAATTGGAGGCCAGCGTGCGGTCTGCCAGTGGGAGCTTGCTGGGGACCGGCTTGTTTTGTGCAGATGCATTTTTAATTCCCTCCTGCCTGCCCCTTCATTAAGCCGTTGTTTCTCGGAGGGGGGTTCAGACCTTCCCCGGGGTGCCCAGGGCTGACTCGCCTCGCTGCCCTGGGAGGTGGGGAGCCGCGGGAGGTGGGGAGCGTGCTCACCCCCGGCTGAGGTTTTGAACACGGAATAGGAGGGGAAATTTGGTTCGTACAAATGATAGTGAACAAGGAAGGGAAGAAATTCACGTTAGGCAGGCACAGGAGGGGTGAACAATCCTGTTGAATAAGACTCCTCTTGCTTTTGCTCAAAGGTCTGTAAGCCACAATTAAAGAAGACAGATATTTACAGGGGCAGAAGGACCACGTGGAGGTTGAATAATAAAAAAAGATTTATTATTTGTAGATTTAGAAATCCAGGTAGGGCCACATTAAATACTGGGGGGTTGTTTAAATTGCCGCTTTCCAAGAAAATCATACACTCTGATACCCTGGTATTACCCAAACATGTATTGTCTCTAGGACCCAATCCTGAAAGCTCTGAACCAGCAACCCAAGCTGTCATCCCACCTTAGAGGGACCTAATGACAAACTTGGGTGAAAAGAGATCCTAAGGGCCCCAGAGGGTCTGTCTCCGAGGGAGAAAGCTGCAGCGCAGGTACTGCGCAGGATGGCCGTGGGGCTGCACCCTGAGCACCCCAGCACGCGGTCCTGGAGCTCTGCAGCTTGCACGGGGCACCGGCAGTAACTAACCCACTGCAGGGGGTCTCTCCACCCTAGTTTTTACAAAATTGGTGAAACAAGGTTTGCTAAAAGATGCCTAAATGCCTTGCTGGGATGCAAGCTGTGCAGGACAGAATTTCAACCCTGGAGTTTAAACATGTAATTTTTGTATTAAATAATTGTCGTCGAACTTACCCCCCTAATTTATCGTTAGGGAGGATCTCGGTTTGCCATTGCTAGGGCATACATGCTGTAAGAACTCATGGTTTCACAGAAGGAGAGGGAATCTGACGAGTGATGAGGTTTACTCGCACATTTCTAATCCAGCCTGGATGTAAACTTCTCCAGCACCCAGGGACTGTGTTGATCCAGAATTTTCCTCCGGGCCCATCTCTCTTTTTTTCAAATGACTGTTATTTTTTGAAACATAACACTGTGCAAATAGAAGTGAAGCCATACTTGAATGTCAAGAAATGCATGGAGAGCATCAGTAATGTAGGGAATATATACTCAGGGAATAAGCTTCAGCAGGAATGCTAATTTAGTTATAGTTTTTAAAGCTGACTGCAAACAGCTGGGTAGCATTAACCATATTAGGGAAACAAGAAAGGTGGAGCAAAATCTAGGGGACTAAGGTAGGACAGTGCCAAATGTATGGAAAAGATTTGGAATATGTGAAATGTACTGCTGTTGGATCCACACTATGTAGTAACGGCGATGTGGTGTGCAGCTATCTCTGGGACTTCCCAGCACACTAAAAGATGTGTAGAGCAATATCTGTGCCTTGTGGCAGGCCACCCTTTTGATAACGTGGCAGGGAAACAGAAATATAAGTTAAAATAGCGTGTGCTGTGTTCTTTTATAGAGGCTTCAGTCCTACGAGAGAGATCCTGACAGTCCTTCATTCTCTTTTCACACATGCGCTGCTCTACTCTGCAGCTACTCAAAACGTCTGCAAAGTCAAAGTTGGTTTAAACTACATCTGCTCCAGCTGCATAGCGCTTACTTCGCACTTGACATTTTCCAAGAGCTGTGCAAACGTTAGCTAATTAGACTCAATCCCAGCAACACCATCCTCACAGCGGTAGGAGCTCTTACCTGCTTTTTATGGATAGATGGAGGCAAAGAGAGCTCCAGGAGCAGACTGCGAAACCTGTCCTCACATTAGTACTGCCATGTTCAGGCTGTTTCCATCGTTCGAGTGCAAGTTTTGTGGACTACAGTGTTAAGCAGAAATGCTTTGTAAGGAGCTGGTTACTAGTGTGAGTAAGATGTTCGAAGTATGGCCCTTTGCGGCTTGCCCAAGACCACACAGTGAGTTAGAAGCAGAGCTGGGATTTCACTTCCTTTAACTCTGATTTTCTCACAGTTGTGGTTTCACTGCAAATTTCTTGTGTTGCTTTCGTATTTTTTATATTGCTTGATGTCTCTCTATCTTACGGTAGATTCATTTTTAACCTCCTTCTTAGAGATGGACCTGAGGTAGAATGGAAGGTATGTTCCTTCTTGACACACCTTAGTGTGTGCATATTTTCACCAGTTGGCCATTTATCTACCTCCTGTAGAAATGGAGAACAGAAGATGTAACAACCCATGAGAGGTGATTGAACTAACTTTTCTTTAGAGCTAGACAACTAATTAATAGCAATTTATCCACTGGCATTGATGCTTTTATGTTCACATGTTTACTCTTAACATGTTTTGTATTCTTTGTGTATTTCTTTGCAAAATCAACATTTTAGATGCATTTGAAAAACAACCCATTAAGGAAAAACTCATTTTGCACAGAGTTGCGCAGGGTTTCTTAGATGCTCCCCAATGAAATGGCTTATACAACTCACCAAGAAGTTCATGTTTCTAAGCATGCAATCAAAGTAACACGAAGTGATGTTGACCTGTACTAAGTACTACACTCCCAGGCCATTCCTGACTGATTGTCCCTTCCCTTCTGCCAGGAGTTACTGTCCTGTCAGATATCCTTAATTAATTAGGAATTTCTTTAGTCTCTGGCCTGGTTCTATGCATTTATGTTTAAAAAAAATGCCAAACTGTAGTAAGTTTCACATTATTGTTTAAACCATAATCACAGAGAGCTTAGCTAGAGATTGAAGGGAGGCAGAGCTGAACTGGCAGGGCTTGGAGCTCGGGAGAATTTCCTTTGGTGGTGGCAGTAGCAGGGACGGGGAGGAGGCTGGGGATGGCACTTGCTGTAGCTGGGTCAACAGTAGCGGTCTTAGCTGGGCCAAGCATGCCCGAATTGTATCGCCAAGTGCAAAATTCATATTAAAGTTTGGTTTGGAATTTGCCTTTGGAGAACAGTTGAAAACTCAGTATCTAAAATTAGCTTTTAGCAAGTATTTCTGTTTATAATGTTCATTCACGAGCATGTTTATGGAAAGTGAGCCCAGAAGGGAAGGAATGCAGTAAAAGTACATTCATGTGAAAATTCAAATAAAAATATTTGCTTTGAATCAGAGGCTTTTTTTTAAAATCCTTCTGTGCTCTTTGTCCAGTTTGTTAGTACTTTTGTTGTCCAGCAAACCAGAGTCACTGTCCTGAACTTTCCTCTTCTCATTACCGCTCAGTATGTGTGAGTGAAGACTCATGCCTGTTGTGTGGGGGAGCTGTTGGTCTTGTTTGTGAGCATGGGAAATCATGTTTATTAAAAAAAACACACCAAAACACAAAAAACACAACTCCCCTCACCCCTAAAGTCTCCCTCCATTTTGGGAAGGAGGGTGGCAGGAACAGCTGGGAGCTGTTACTGTTGCAGAGACAGCATTGATAACATCAAATGTGAAAAAATTAATCAAGCCTTCACAAGACTGGCTTAAAATAATGAAATTTCTAAGCTGACACTTTTCCTTTGTCTTCTGGATTCTGAGAAGGGCTCAGTAAATAACAATCAGTTTATGGGATTACCTTTTTGTTTTCCTTTAAAGTTTCTGTCCTCTGCTGCCGGCCGCTTGTTCCCGCATCCTGCCCCTCGGGCAGAGCTCAGCCACGTAGCCATTCCCCGTTTGGTGCAAAGAAGGAGGGAGAAAAAGGATGCGGAAAGAAATGGCTTGGGAAAGGTGGGATGAAAACTACTTGAAACAATAAGAAAGCAGCTCGGGAGGCAGATGAGCAGAGTAATGGAAGTGGAAATTGCTGCTGTTACTTCCTCACTTCCTTATACATCAACTAATGCTAATCAGATACCAAATCCTGCGAGCAGGTGTTTGGTGAAGGTTCACTTCAGGTGTTTATACACGTGGGGCTTGATGATAATGTAGTCGGATAACTCGGAAGATTGAGGCACAACATCACTATTATGTGGGATTCTCTCACTCTTATCTAACCTTGTCAAGTGATCCCAGGTTAGGAAGGAAGGCATGGTGTGATAAAGGAACCCAAAACTGCCCATAGGTCACCTGCCTTAGAGAAAATGCAATTCTGCTGCCCTAATACTAACTTTTTGGTTTGAAAAGCGCTTTGATCGCATCATATGTTAAGAGTTGCAAAACTACAAATGCAAAGTCATTCCTCCGACTTTAGTGTATCAGCTCAGCATGAAGCCAGACTCCATGCAGTAATAGTTAACCTTGTTATCTCTATTAATTAGTTCTATTTGGTTACTTCCATTTAAATACACAAAGTCTATCTAACTTCTGATCTCTATTTGTTATAGAGGGAGACTGATGAAATCCCTTCACAAATTATATTAGAAACAAATGTTTCCCATCAGCTTTGATAATTTTATATTGGCAAGCTCTTTGTTTGCATCCTTTTAGGCAAGTAAGATCACTGCATAAAGAGTGCTGATCTGAACACATAGATTTTTTGAGAACTTTGGATGCAGAAATGAATATCTAAGAAAAAATAAATACACCAGGAGGCAAGGACACCCTTTGATTTGAGCCTGTTTCAAACTCTTCAGAGACTGAGATGTAAAGGTGAATGTGGGTCACCTGGTTCCTCTTTGAATGTTTTTATGAAAGGAATTTAATGGATTTGGCTTACTTCTGCTAGCTAGGTGGACTTGCAAACTACCCAGGAGACAACGTGGGAAAATTTCACTGGCAAGGTCCTTGCCATCTCCAGAGATGTTGTAATCCAGTACCTTTTACAAACACTAGAATCATGTCATTAAAAATATTAAAAAGTCAATCAAATTCTTTCCCACATTCATGTGTCTTTAGCTGTGTGTGGTAGGAAAAGTATCCAAAGAGTTTTCCCTCATGTGTTTGCTTTTGTGGCAATGAACTGAATTGTTCCCCAGAGCCTTTGCTTTTGGGTTTCATGGTACTGAAAATTTAGTGGGCTTTAATTTGGCCTCGTCTTCTCTTGTGTTGTAAAATGTGCAACAGTTACTGTTCAAAGACACATTTAAAGTCATCCTTGTTTAATGTAGGAGCTGGTGAAAAAACATAATTTCTTGTGGAAATAGTTTTAAACTCCAAATCTTCTTCAGTCAGCAATTTGTTCACCTACTAGTTTACCTTCATAAATGAAGCTACTTCAGAAGATGATGTTTGATTTGTGGTTGTTCGTTGTTCAGCTACCTTTAAGAAAAAAAAAAAACAAAACACTGTTCTCACATGGCTATCAAGAAGGACAAAAAACATTTGCCTATAAGTTCCTCTTCCTTCTTTTATCCAAAAGAGAAGAACATCTAAGCGAGTATTTACCTTAGCAACTGTGAATAGCATATTTTAGGTTTTTTACTATTTTATACTCTATGTTATCTTTTATACTGTGCTTTTTTGCAAGGAACTTAAAAGGCCGTATGAAATCTGCTTTGCATCATGCAACTTATTTTGTAGACTAAGAAAGTGAGACCAAAGGGAGTTTGTGTCTAGCAGGGTCAAGACTTTTGGAGTACAGGTTTAGAGGCCTCCAACTGGACAAAACCAGCTCCTTGTTTATGTACCTTCCATAATTCAGTACGAGCCCACAATCATATTGTTACAGATTTATGGCCACCAGTGACTCCTACTTTTAGGACACCCTGAGTGCTCAGCATCTCATAGGGACAGCAAAAAACTTTATTCCTTCTATTTCTCTATCACAAGTGGCAGCTTAAAGTTCCTTCTCATGATGGCAATACAGAATTTTGGACTTTCAGATTCTTGTCTTGAATTGATTACATCCAGCAGATAACAGTAGGGCATATGTCCTTCACTGATACAGATGGAGTCTCTTCATGGATAAGACATGTGTCAGATACTTATGTTCTCCTATTGTGCCTTCCTTCAGACCACTCTACAAAAACATGTGTGCAATCATACCATATGATTCACAGTCTAATGGCATACATGCCTTGATTGCTTCACTTAAAAATAAATGAAAAATCTGTGATTTCTCATTGGTCATATCAGAAAGATTTTCTTCAGCTGGATGACTTTTGGGTTCCATCCTTTGATTTCAGCTTCAAGTTTCAAGTCCAAATGAACCCCAAATAACAAAAACCTCTGAGCCCCACCTGGTTTCAATACAAAATCATGTTTTGTGTTCATTTCAAAATAGGCCCAGGTTGGTTCAAAAGATCCATGAACCTTGGCAAACTTTTCAATGAGCATGATTTAAGTTTCTGTGTTTGTACTGTGTGGTTTTATTGTGAATGTTTCTCATGGTCTTAGTTAGGAACATAATATGGATTCACTATAACATCAGCTACATGATATCTTGCCTGCATTTGATGGTTGATGCTCATGTTTTGATACATATCTACAAATATTCTTATATGCACAGCTGAGAACTTGGTTAACCTAAAAGATTGCCTTTCCTTAGATCAATTAAGAATTTTGTTTCCATTGTAAAGTAAACACATTCAGAATTACAGATGGAGAAAAAGAAGTTTAAAGGAAAGGAACTTAGGAAGTTGGCAGATCCTCAGAGGAACTATATTAAAGAAACAAGCATAAACTCTCTAAATATGGAAGGAAGGCTAGTAATTTCAGTTAGAGACAAATTTGGTTAAGCTGTGAGCTTTTCAGAGCCTGTGAAACAAGGAGGAAGGGCGCAGAAGTATCCCTTTCACCCCTTTTTCCTTGTCTCCTTAATTTCTAGGGCTGAGATGGCATGGTGGAGGAGTACACAGAAGTAAATCGTATTTTTCTGTTTTTAATATTGAGAAGATAGAGGTCACCCAACTTCTTAGTGCATGATCTTGAATATTAGGCAGGAGTTTGACACATTTTTATTCATCCCACAGAACGTGTTTCTATTATATATTACTGCATCACTGGAGGGACCTATGTCTTGAAATTTAGACTCTGATCTGAATTTCCTCCAGATTTGGGGAGGCTTTAGATTTTGCTTCATAATTAAGATGACTGGGAGAGACGTACTGCTCATGATTCGCGTCACTGTATTCCAGATTGTTTCCTAAACTGAACCAGAACTCAAAGAAGCACAGGATTGCTTTTTGATTTCTATATGTCTGTTCTTTGATACCACACTTCCTTCCAGTCAAAGTTCTGCCTTGTAGGTACTACTTCAGCGAGAAAATATGAGAAATAAAATCACAGTGAAATAAATCTATCTTCATCTCATTTCTCTCTGCCATTCACAGATGCCAACTTAATACAATAGCTCTTTGAGATGACGGACCCGTGTGGGGCAGCAGCTCCAGTGACCCGAACGCTACGGTGCACAATTCAGCAGAGACTCCATAGCAACTGCAGAAAAAAATTGGTAAAAGCTACCGCTCGGCACTAAGGTATACTTTCAAAAGTACCCCTGTATTTACACAAGTATGTGTGCACATTCCTCAAGATAACCCACAAGCAGGAGGAGTTCAGATTTCACTGAAGAGCACGTCGGCCGTTACTTGGGATGGCGATGCATTTGTGGCATTGCCCGTAACGCACGTGCAAGCAGAAGGACGGGGTGTTGCGAGCCTCATCGAAACGGTGCGGCTAAAATCACCTCCTCCTGGCTCAGCTGGAAGCTGAGTTCCTTTCTGCCTGGCTCAGGCTGCTGCTTATGGTTTCAGTTAGAGCTAGTTGAAAAGGATCTATTTTATACTTTTTGCATCTGAAAATAGGGCTTCATCAGCAATTACGTTTGTCAGAAGGGAATCTGGAGGTGGAGTTCCTCAAAAGCGGAACCTTTATCTTAAGCAATTTCCAAACAAAAGCTTTGAGCTCTGTTTTGGAAATTTCATAGGAGTTTCTGGGTCTTACACTATACGGCTGTTAAAACAAAAAGGCATTTCAACCCTCAGCGTGTAAAGGACATGATCATAGGGCTCCAATAAAAAACAAAAGGGGAAGATCTCTGAATCAAAACCTGTGTGATCTGGATTACTTCTGGCAGCTGACGAAACCAGTGAGATATTGCATGATATCAACAGTTCAGCTCCTTTTCTTAAAGACAAATCTCAAGGCCACCTTGCAGTTTGGAAACAGGAACGTTTGGATGCGCATTTTGCTGGATGATCTTTGAAAATCCCAAATGTGTAATCCTAACAAACTTTTTCCAGTGGAAGCCATGGTCGCTCCAAAGCTTGTCACACCCTTTGGCAGAGGGGCGTGGAGGCTCGGCAGTGAGCAGACCACCCTATTTCCTGGAAACTCATTTACTGTTGCAAGTCACCAGAGACATAAGATCTTTCTGGAGTGCCTGGAAAAATGTAAATCTAACCCTATTTTTTTTTGTCATCCCTAAGTTGGTTTTGGTGGGAATTTACTTGGCTGAACCAGCAAAAC
Source organism: Phaethon lepturus (assembly GCF_000687285.1). Classification (NCBI taxonomy): domain Eukaryota; kingdom Metazoa; phylum Chordata; class Aves; order Phaethontiformes; family Phaethontidae; genus Phaethon; species Phaethon lepturus. Next base: position 65,730 of record NW_010549650.1, read on the forward strand.
TGCCACACTTCTTTCTTAAAAAAAATAAAAAATCCAGGGGAAAAAAAGATGGTAGGTTTACATAAAAGTGGATTAGAAGTTCAAATCCGTATTTTTACCAGTGTAAATAAAATCAAAATGTAGCCTGATACTTTATTACTTTTCCATTTAATTTCAAACTGATTAATATTTTTTGTTCAAAGGTAGTTTCAAGCAAGTAAAGATTCAATTAAAACATTTTAGTGGAGATTTAAGAGTACTTTATGAATTATATTATTATTTATTATTAATCACGTGTTGGTGAACTGGGAATTTAAGAGGTCAAATACAGTTGGCATTTTACAGCTGTTTCTCACTAAAAAAATAATCTTCTAAGCAGACTCAGTTTGTAATGAAATTCAATCTTCAGGGTGAGCCGTTATCAGTTTGGGAACATTTGACTCCTACAGTTTTCAAAGCCGAGGAGGAACGTGGAGGGAACACTGACAACCAGCCGAAATTCTTTATTGCCTTCCTATGTGATACACATTTGCTCTCCCTAGGATAACTGGTGTCATAACTTGTCAGCAGTACATAAAACAGAAAAACCTTTTTTATTCCCTTCTTCTATGTGACCAGAGCCCCACCAGTTCCTACCGTCTCAGGTTCCAACCCAGTGCTTGTAGCCTTTGCCATGGCTGCGCTTTGCACTTCTGTGGTCCATATCCTCCGGGGATCTCAAAGCATTTTATGTATGCTGTTGATTAATTGCCCTTTATAGTATTCCCAGGAAGTAAAAAAAAAAAAAAAAAAAAAAAAAAAAAAAAGCAAAAAAGAAAGGCTTTTCTGCTGATTTGGAGAAGTGTGTGTCAGAGGAGCCTGTTGGTTGTGCTCATTGAAACAGGCAGAGCAAACTCAGAGATCCAGAGCAAGCGACGTGCAGCTCCTGCTCTCCAGCCTCCCGTGTGAGCTTTTAGTCTTCACAGATGCCTACATGGCCTCCTTGCCTGTCCTCTGCACTAAATTACCTTTTTTATTGGCTGTAAGATACTAGGGTGGATTTCCTCATGTTTTTGTGGGTGTACATGTTTCAACACAGGTTGCTTTTCTTCATGTCTTGGCTCTCTCTCCTTATCTCCTTCTCAGAGCAGTTTCTGAGCTAACACTTTAATAAATTCACATTTTGGTACACCAGAGTCCTTCTAAAAGAAAAGATGTATGTAGAGAGAAAATACTGAAGGTGAACACATCTCAAAGACAACAGAGGAACATAAGGAAATAGATGATATCTCTTGTAGTGACGTTCCCTAAAAGGCTTTAAAAGTTTCTGGGACCTTTACTTACCAAATTCATTCCGTCTGCGCGCTTGCGAACACTTTTTTTTTCAGAGTAACGTCTAAACTCACAGGTGCTTCAGGTTTTTAGCAAGGATATTTTTATGAGCGCAGATGGAAGCCTGGCTCTAACCCTATATTTTAGGTAAGCCAAGCCCTCACATCTCCAGGCGCAGAGCAGAAAGAAGGCCAGCTCTGTGCTGCACCGAGCAGCAGACCGCGCGGCGTAGAAGGGGCGTCTGTGCCTTCGGCTTCCAGTCAACACGGGGAACGATTTTTAGCGACACCGGTGAGATGCATTCAGCTGTTGGGCTGGTATGCCGTGCGATAAAGTGGATTTAGCAGTGCAGGTAAGGGTCCTAAGGTGAAGGTACGGCCTCATTACTGCAGCGGTGTTGTGCGGCGGTGCTCCTACGTGCCAGACCGCATTAGACTCATGCGGAGCGTTCGCTAGCATGGCGCATTAAGCCGCAGGTGTTCTGCGCTCTACAAAGCCTTCAAAGATCAGCCTCAAATGTTTCTGTTACTATAAAGAGGATTAAAAGGATTTTAAAGCGTAGTGGGGCGGCCCGACTGCTGGTGGAATTGCCAACTTTTAGCAAAAAGGGGGAGAGGCTGGAGCAGCGCGCCGGAGTGGGGGCTTGGGGGAAGCCATACGGTACCTTTCAGGGGGGTTTTATGATCCAAATGTGGATCTGTAGCACTTTCAACTGGAACTCATTAAGAATTCATGGAGCAGAAAATGCGAGAGGTTCTGGAAATGAGGACTTTGAAAGGCCAAATGTGAGCTGTAAATAAAATAGAGTGGATATTCAATTTTGACTATTAAATATCTCAGAATATTTTCTCAGATCAGCGGATCAGGCTTTCAACTAAAAACCGACCCCTAAAACAAAAGAACAAATAGAAGGAGTTTTACAGACTCTTAAGGCAGAGAGCAGATAAAGACCATAATCAGATATTATATGTCTCAAAAACATGAGAGCTTATCGATTAGAAATGCTGAACAGCACCATTCATTCTGGCTCTGACTGAGCACTGTACCAAAGCATGTGTTTATCTTTAAGCATATTTTGAAATCCCATTGACTTCAATCACCATTGACCCTTGTTACTGAAATTGGACCCTTGGGAAGACACAGCTTTCCTAAATATTATGAGTATAAACAAGAGAATCAGGAACACCCACACTTGAGAAAGCCAGAAGCTTAAGCAGAGTGTACCAGGATGACTAAGAAACCGTCTCCTAACTTCATCCATTACGTCTAGGTGGTGCTGGAGCTGGTGGTTGTTCATCACGCTCTTTTCTAGAGGCCAAGAGCTTTGCAAGAGAACATTTTATCTGCTGCTGTGTTCACTTGAGGCCCTCTTTAGAGAAAAGCCTCCTTCCCTTCGTTCCTTGTTGCTGTCTTAGGATGTGGACACCAAGTCATTTCAGGAGTCTGAGGATAAGTGCGTCTGTAGGTAAAACATTGTTTTGGACTAGCTTTATAGCGAAGCCCCTCCAGGAACAAAGACGTAGCTCATGGCTCATAGCTGAATGCCAGCCGAAGTAACATCACCTGGTGTGCAGCCTCATTCTCTCCTTTTGCAGGTGCAGTTTTGTGCTGGTGTAAATGCAGCCGCAGCATTTGCCCTAGCTATGGTGCTTTCCTTCTGAAAACTTGGACTTTTCTACCAGAGGTGATTTGTGTGTAGTGGGCTTTTCTTCTTTGCCTGCTGTGTTGAATTTGATGAATATTTGCGTTACTTGTATTTTTACTCAGAACTCTTCAAGGATAGCTGTCCAATCCATTATTTCAACAGTGTAACAATAACAAATAAGCGATTGATAGCAAGCCGTTGATCAAAGGCGGAGATCAAATAATGAGGAACAATTGCACCAGATCTAGAGGAAGCAAGACCTTTCTGTGCACTAGGTCAGTCGGTGCACGACACAATTTAGTCTGAAGAAATGCAGGGTATTAAATCTGGGAATAATAAATCAAAAAAGGGAATAAAGTCTCTCCTGCTTATGGGAACACCTGTTAAAAGTAAACTCAAGTTAAACAAACAGCTCTCAGAGGAACTGGTTATTGCCTGTAATTTTTGATGGTGGTTTTTCCACTTTAAAGGAACACTTACCAGCTTGCAAGAACATGTTAAAAATTTCACTTACAATTTTAATACTAATGTTATCCTCTCTGGTCAGTCTCTTCAGTTCCTGCAAGAGGTGAGGGTTATTAAACTTAAGAGGAAACCTGCCAAATCCTGAGGACTGGCCAGATACAATGGAAACTGGATGGAGTTTTACTGAGATCTCATCAGCACTTGGGAAGATCCATTATTCAACACTGTCTGAAAAGAAAAATATCCTTCTGAAAAAGAAGAATGTAGGCAGCTGATGCCTCAGTGAGCTAATGCCTCCTTGAGACATTAAGAAATTTGATTAATATCTGCAAAATATTCTGAAGTCATTCAGAATTCATTAGAAGGATGTGAAAAACATAAGAAGGATTCAAGTGCTATGGGTGATGTTACGAGTATAAACAACTTCACAGCACACACCAAATACAAAAATTGCTTTCCAGTTCAGGTGATTCCGCATAGCATCTATTGACACACTTGGGATGTGCCTAACTTTGGCTTGTCTGGCAGAAATTTGGTCTTAAGTTTAAGGTGTTTCACATTTGGGTGGCTGCAACTGCCAAAAGTTCATGACCACTGCAATTGTCAGAAGAATTCCACTTACATTGCATACCTCAGTTTTGCAGTGATTAACTTGCTCTAGCTAAATGATAACGTTTTACATTGTTGGGAGATTATGGCTGCACTGAGTGAGAAAAGTTTATAGCTCAAGATTTTAAGCTTGTGTAAAGTCACTGAAAATTATGTGTCAGAGGTAGAGATTTTAAAAATAACTGGAAATCCCTTTCCTATTCACAGAAATTCAATAAAGTGCCTGGTAGTGTTACAGTTATACCCCCAAAAAACATATTAAAAGGATTATTTTCTGGTTACTGGGTGACTCTTTGCCTCTTGTAACTACATTTATATTTGATAAGAACCCGTAATGGGCGATCTGCAAATCTGTGTTAAATATTATAAGACACCATTTCCCCCTTCATTTTAGCAGAAGCTTCCGTCTTACCCTGACAGAGAATGTGCTTATATCTTGGAAAATATGAACTGATAAGTTTTTGAATTACTAGTAATGTGCTTTAAATATTTCAACTTTGTATTTTCTCTTGCTCTTTTAATAGAATTGCCTTTCTCACATGAGCTCCTTTCATTGGCTTAATATTAAATCACAACATTCAGTTGTACAGCAACTGTATTGATCCCTTAAGCATTTTAATATCATCCTTTCGCATACTTATATTTTCACAAGTCAAGAGGGGTATTTTTTCAGTCAAAATGGACATAATAGAAAAATACTGCTTGAAATTCTGCTCACTTAGAGAATTTATTTCCCCATATTTTTCCATTTTTAATAGAAAAAGAGAAAAGATTACTTTTTCAAAGTGCCTTCTTTTTATGCTAAGAAAATGTGAAACTGGAGAGAAGGAAGTTAAGATCAATGTTTCTGTGTTTGGCTAAAAGTTTCTTTTTCCCTGTCTTCCACTTTTGAGGGAGAAACGTGGAAAAGCCATAGGAGTCTTTCATTTTGACTTTTAGCAACCTCATTCACCCCAATGCCCTCTCCTCCTCCCAAAACAGTCTCCAAAGTTGTTCAGAAGCCACAATATTTTAGAGCGCTGATCACTCTTGAAATTCTGCCTTGCATCCTCAGGTTGCTTACATAGTCAAAAGCAGGCTGCATGTGCGTAAGCCACAGCCTTAATGCTCGCCGTAGCACCGTTGCAGGGGTTAGGTGCTGCGCTGAACGTGGATTACGCTCCCGTTTTACCTCCATCGATTACATTCATCACAGCCACTGCAGCTTACATCCGTGCTTAATAGTAAGAAAAGGCTTATGTAGTTTTCTTAGTGAGGATCCGAATTTCTTCTGCTTTCTCACTTGAACACGATTTTACCTCCTTCTGTCTTTTTCTGCATTCTGTGGTGACAAACACTCTCCTTTTTGTGCCCTGAGTGCTTCAGTGGTTGGTGAACAAGTTTTAGCCTCACCAGAACTTTGCACGGCACTTTGGGTCAGCCGGGATGGGAGCAACTGCAGTGATTTCGCGCGGCTTTACTGCAGCTGGCGGAGTCCACTGGGCGCTCAGCAAATTCGCCTCTGAGGCTGGAGAGCCGGCTGAGCAAACACGGCAGAGTTATGTCCCCTCTGACAGGTGACTCAGAAGCATAACCGTGGTGACAGCAGTAAGGTGTCTGTATGTTCTTCCCTCTGCTGGGTTTTGAAAGAAACTTAAGATGATGTGAAAGTGTAAATGCAGTCTTGTGTTTTCCAAATAGACCAGAAACTTAGCTGGTGCAATGTTGTTGGAAACGCTGCTAAGGTTGTAAAAGGGTTTTATATGAGCAGAGTGCTGTGCATCGTGCTCTTCTTTATCCTTCAGAGGCAAAGAGAAATTTCTGACATGTAGAGCATCTGTAGAAGTACAGATCTGCGTCTACAGACACTAAATTATGGCTTAGAAGTGTCCCATCGCTTGCAGCTTCAGTTGTCTTTGGTTTGCACTGGAGGAATTGTAAGCTTTTTGAATTTTTTTAAGTGAAAGTACTGATAATGAAGTGGCTGTTTACTTTCAGACAGGTCTTGTCTGACCCCAGTGTGACTATGGAAAATCAGTTACTGTTATTTCCCTGTACAGCCTTATTGGACCACGGGCTTGAGCTGAGGGTGTTCCTAGAAACACCTTCATGCAAAAGCAGGTGAGCAAGGGACATGGGCAGGTCTGACCTGGCGCTCAGGGTTCTGGCCTTGGAAAATAGTGGTGCCCAATTAGAGAAAAAAGGACACAAAAGAGATGGAATTATGGGATACCACTTTCTTATTTCTGAGCCTTTGTTTTTGTGGTAGTTTCTTTTTTAGATGTAGGACATTCTAAAAATAATGTAATTTTACCTGCATTTTCTATTTTCTCTTTACAACTGTGTTACACCACCTGTGAAGGGATAGCATGCCACAATGCTTCAGTACTTACACAGTAAACCTTTAGAAGGGGCAGACCCAAAGAAGTATAAGCAAAGGTAGAGGATCAAAATATGTATTTTCTAATAAAGATGACTTATGTTTCTTCAAATACTTTGGTTTCATCATGAAACTACATACAGGTATGACAGGGGCAACATTCGGGTAAATGTGAATAAATATATGTCCACATCTTCTGACAACTTTAAGGACAGTTTCTGAACGGGAGTAGCTACTTACTCTCACCAGCTCCTGCCTTACTATAAAGTGAAAACTGAGGAAAATATTGGTGAGTTAGTAGCTTTAACTACTTATCTTTTTTTTAAAGATAATTAGCAGCATCTTGATGGTAACGGCATCACATGAAATACAGTTTGATGTGACTTAGGCACGTGATTTTTTTTTTTTTAAATCTGCTCATGCGGCCTGCTGGAAACAAACATGAAGAATTTCTGAATACTAGGGCAAACGTATATCTTATTTTCCCAGTAAAAAAAATCAGGGCAATTAATGCATTTTTGGGGACTATATTTAGACTGAAGAGAGAAAGAATGAGAAAGGAAATTCTACCTGTTTGACTGTGGAAAGATACAACACATCCAGAGCCCTCTGCTCCGGGTTGCACCAGCAAACACACACCTGCTGTGCTGGCGGTACGTTTCTATCGATGAGGACCTGAGAATCACTGCGTAAACAGCGTGCTGGAAGAGCACCAAGCTCCTTGTCAATAAACGCGCGCTGGCGTTTCCTCTCCCCTCTTTCCTCAGTGAATGAGGGGTCTCTCATACAAAGTGCTCTGCAGGAAGATGGCTGGGAAGGAAATACAACAAATGCAAAAAGCAAGCCGCAGGTTGTTTGAACTAATACCAGTCTGCACGATGCTCAAGGATTGCCAGAGAAGAGACAGCTCTGGCTCCGCACTCTAGCTCACCTCTGGAGACCAAATGCTCCGAAGGAGAGAGAGGTGTATCGTACGGAGTCGGACGCAGACACACCTGGTGCCATGGAGGGATCCCTTATCATGAAGACTGGTGCCATGGAGTCTTTCCCTTATCACGAAGACTTTCCCGAACAGAGCTTCTTGCTACATCCAAGAATGGCCTAAGTGTTGGCATGGATATTCTGTTAATAATTTTTCATTAAAAATATTTTCATTAAAAATATCTTTGTGAAAATATCCCATAAAAAAAGCCTAGAGAAGAGCTAGCAAGGTAGCAGGAATCCCTGCAGCACCGGATTTTTAAGTAGCACCCTCGGATTTTTCTCCTCATCCCGACAGCTTGCCTGAGGGTGCACACATTCAAGGACACACATGACAAGCTGGGGTGTCTGCTGTGATAGCCCCCAAGCCTCTGGGGTCCCATCGCCCAGCCCCTTGCTGAATAGGGAGAGGAGAAGCCGTCAGAGTTGACGACCTGCTGGCAGCTGTGACACCGCATGACGGGCCCGTTCAGGAGCGCTGGTGGCTTTTCTGGTCTCCTACACCAAGCTTGCCTTTCGCCCTGGCACCTACCCACCGCCGGGTTTGAGGCGCTGGCCCGGGGGACGGACCCAGCCCATGCCCTTTTTCTGAAAGCTGGTGTCGAAGCAAGTTGTCGCAGAGTGTGCTGATGGGTGGGACACCCGGGGTGGGACACTCGGGGCTGCCTGGGCCCCTTCCCGGTCACCAGCAAAACGTGTTTTCAAGTTCTTTCTTGAAAGCAATCAGCGCCCTTAGCAACTGGGTGTCTTAAAATGTATTTATTACAGCTCCAGAGAAAACAGTAGTTTGCTTTTATATATGGACACCATAGTGACATAACAGTAAACTTTCTGTGTTACTGCCATTTAGAGTGGTTGCCTCAGGAACTGCAAATAAAAGTTACATGTTTTATTTGAGTGTTTGAGAAGGGTCACTGTCAAGTAACAGACCAAAAATTTCAGTTTTGGTAGGAAAGGATAGACAGGCTACGAGAGGCTTCATTAATAGGAGTATTTTCAGGATTTTAAAAAGGCAAAGGTAAGTTAGAACTATTTTAAAATGTTTTTGCTATGTTCCCATGAAACATTTGCAGCCCATCACCAAGGGTGTTGTGTTGGTCAGACCACCAGCGAGAGAAGGAGATGGGAAGGAGAAGCAAAACTGATTATGCCTTTTGGTTTTCTTGATTGTCCAAAAACTTAAACAGCATTGCTGTGCAAGGGTGAGTATGATTTTCTTAATGCTTTACTTTTTCAAAATTTGAATTTAATTCACTCAAAGCGAAAAAAGAAAATGTTATGGAGCTTGGAGTTTAACCAAAATTTTTTTTGTCCCAGTTTTCATTAATATATTGAATTTAAAATATTTTTTCTCATTTGCATACTTCAGTGATTTGATTAAAAGAGAGAGAGAAACCTATGACCTACACTGAAGAACACTTAATATTTCCATAATGCAGACACTGTCCATCTGACTTCGGGATACACTCCAGACACATTCCACTTGATCTGCTACTCTAAATCCACAGCAAGTGTCCTAAGTAGCAAGTGTATGGATATTAGTATGATCTGAAAGCAGACCTGGACCAGCAGATTTCAGGGAAGTTTTTAGTCGCGTTGTACTCCTTGTAGGTTGGCCCATACTTTCACAGGCTCTTGTCGAGAGAATGAAGTTACATTAGGTCCGAAGACTGAAATGAAGAAGTCTGAGGGAACAGGTCTGAGGACCTAAGAGATGAGGGGAAATGGAAGCAGGTCCCTTCTCGGAGAGGTCGGCGAATTCCCTCCGGGCCGCAAAGTATGATTCTAAAATAAGATTTTTCACATTTTAAAGAATTTCATCTGAATTTTAGACTGCGTTCATTCTACAGAAAGAGATTTACACTTGAAAAATTCAAGGTGAAGATGAATCGCCTTGTAATCTTTATGTGCAGAGATGTATAAAGTGTTGGCGAACACTGCACAATGCTACTTTGCTACATTAAAATTACCAAACAACAGATTTCACACATTCCAAGGAAAAAAAAAAAAAGGCTTCTGCTGTTCTTTTGCAGGCATAGCTTTTGTAGTGGATATTTTAATGTAGTTCTAAATGAAGGAAAATCCATCCATTGCAGAGACAGAGTATAAAGATCCTAATGCTTTACAATACCCATAACATATCATTAAATTGTGAAAAGATGAATAAGAGATTAACTGGCCACCCACTTCTTCAAATTCCAAATTGCTGATTAAAAATTGTTAACCATGTGAACCTAAGAAAAGCAATATTTAATGACCTTGTCAGTGTAAACCGTCGTGTCATTATCTGATCTTCTAGCCACACGTTAGTCTCTTCTGCAAGGACTTGGTGCTTGAGTTTCCGTTCTGCTCTAAGAAGGAAAGAGAGGAGTTTCAGACCACCCATTGAGCTGTCTCACTGTGATGTTTGGGGCTGTTTCTACATTTGATGATAAAACCATAAGGTATGCGTGTTCCACTATGAGGACATGTGGCACTATTTTAGAAAATGCTTGCGTAACTTTGACCACTGAAATATACAGAGTTAAAAATATGCCAGCATTCCAGAAATGCCTTATTCCTTCACATCCACTATGGTTTTATAATGCAAAATTCAGAGAAATTCTGGCAAGGAAATTGATTTCTTGATTTCTTTTAAATACAGAAGGACTAGGGATTTCTTGGGAGGCAGGAGATATTCAAGGATGCAAAATTAGATCATCAGATATTGCACCTCCTTACCCAGCTGTAAATATTCATCTCACAGAGTCAACATAGAACACGGGGAGAGTCAGCTATCAGACAAATCCCAGGAGATTAAGGGAAAAACACAAATAACCAGACATAAAATATTGAACCAAAAGATGATCAAATCATTACAGATACTCCAATTGATGTGCTTGTTAGGATTCACTGAAAGTTTTAGGAGATCTGCTTGAGCTTTGTTTACTTCAAGGATTTTTATTATCTCCATGGGAAAAAGACAGTGTTGAAGAAGGATATTATAGAAAAGAGTCAAAAGGCTTAAGCTGTCCCTTCAACACTTGTATTATTTTTTATAATGGAATAAGGGAGGAAGAGGGTTTTTTTAAGAAATAGAAGCATGTAAATGATAGTTTGTATGTTCCTTTTAAAATTAAACTGGTGTTGAAGTTGTGCTTTCGTCTTCCTCTCTGCGTTCATTGTATAAATACTTTTCTTTTTATGTTTTCCTGTGTTGCATTTTATTGTGGAAGATGCGTAGCCTTTTTCTGGTCTTGATTCTGCAAGTCCCAGAATTAATCCTTAGCTTCCTAGAGGTGAACATCAGTAGGAGTACACTAACGGCCAGTATCTCCACTTCAAGCAATGCCATGGTGTGCCAGCTGTGTACCCGTTTTGTTTCTACTTCTGTTTTTCTTGTGTGCTGATGAGGAGAGAGCATAATCTATTTGCACAAAACACAGGGTCAAGATTGAAACCTGACTACCCAAACAAGTCTGACTCAGGGAAACTCTCTATGTCCTTTCCATACCTATATTCCTAAGAAGAGGGATCTTTAAGAGCACCATCACAGTCCCAGTCAAGCAGCTGTTGTTGTAGGTACCACATAAAGAATTAAAAAAATAAGCAATGCTGCCTAAAGCACTCCTATTCAACATATTTGTTAGGACATGATTCAGAAAAACTGTAGGTTTTGAAATTAAGGTGGGAACTGAGCAGAACAGAAAAATCAAACGAGAAAAAAATGCAGACAGAAATCACAGTATGTCAAATGATGAGCAGGAATGATTTCTGGAAACATGACGCCCTTACTTCAAAGATAATAAGGTGGTGGCTTTCAGAATGTAGATGGAGTGATAGGAAAGTGGTTGTGCTTGGAGTAGACTAAGAAAAGGGGGTCAAATCAAGCATTATGGGCATGGAGAAAGATGGAAGCAAATCTCTGTGTGCTAGAAGACTGAATAGGATGGAGATAAACACTGTAGGATTTTACAAACAAAGATAAGAAGTTTATTTTTGATACAGTAATGGGGAAAGAATTAATACAAGAATGCAAAGGGAAGAGTGTAATCAGACTGCCAAGTCACGAATCTGATCCTACCAGCCGTGTTTTGAGTGGGTAGAAGGAGGATGCAGCAATATGACAATGTTTAAACACGCCAAAAGATGGAAGTTTTATTACAAGTGGAAACACAAGAAATGACAACTTTCTGCTTTCTGGGCAGACAGAAAAAACAAATATTTGGTATGGAAACAGAAGTAGCAAGACAAGGACATGGTCTACTGTGGAGACATCTGGGTTTCTGGCTCTAGCACATTATTGGAAATGCTGATTGTAGTCTCTTCTCAACCAAGGAATCCATTGCTCTCCATTGGGATCTTTCATTGGATTCACCAGCAGAAAACTAAATGTCAGTTTGTAGAATGAGGAAAGCAATACAGACTGTTATGCTAAGCCAGTCCAGCACAGTATCTTCATTTCAACATAAATACATATGGTTTTTTACAGGAAACAGAAAGGGCTGACACCCTTTTAATGAATAAATCCAGCAAAGTCAGGATGAATAATAATTCTGGTTAGTCTACTTTTGGCTGCTCTTCAGTTCAGCAGAAACCAGGTCTATCACAAAAATGTTTCGTTGTGTAATACATTCTACTTGACCTCTTTTATCTGTTTATGCCACACACAGAGCATTAATGAACATTTAAAGGAAAATATTGGTTCCAGTAATACAGGTATATGAAAAAATATCAGAAAAATTTTCCCACAGTTTGCTTTAGAAAAGAGATGAGTATCATTTTTCAAACTGTTTGTTGGAACTGTGTTAGTGCTGTAGTGTTAGCGTGTATAAATAGCTGTATTGCGTGATTACACATACATAAAACTAATACAGTGTGTAAGTATGCTAAAAAAATTCTGGGGATTTTTTCCCAGGTTTTTAATCTGTTGAGAGTATTGGTTAATGGAAATAAAAATCTTTCTTGAAAAGGCATCACTTTTTGTTCAGCTTTTACTGTTCTTAAAAATGTGCGTTCTTACCTGAAAACTCTAGACAATTTCAATGAACTGCTTATTAAAAAATGGAAGGTATTATACCAAAAGAAAGATTGTCACAACAGTCCCAAAGTCTGAAGGATGTATGTTGCCATAGGCAGTTTCTGTAGAAAGTTAGAAGCCTGAACCAACAAAACCAGATCATATATGGTATATATTCTGCAGAATGTGACCATATTCACTTATGAGTGCCGTTCATTTTACAGGCTGTGAGGAAAGGCAAAGAGACAGCGGAATTAACAAGCCATGGCCTGATCCACCCGTCAGAGTTGTGCCATCAGATAGCCCGAGTGTACCTTTACCGTTCTTCCCTATACCAAGTAGCTACTGGCAATGCCACAAAACAAAGTCCCCTAAATTCACAAAGAAAAGGTTACTTGATAAATGGTTTGGAATTTCCTTTAAACTGAGAAGCTACCAGCTGCCCAAGTGTAAAGAAGAAAGAGAAAGCAAAGTGTGGGACCCCATTCTAGAAAGGAGTCTTTGAGAGCCTCTCGGAAAGAAAATTACCATGGGAGCAACTGAACATGAGATTCATATTGGATATATTTTATATCTGTATTTTATCGATTGTGTGCATTTCTTTTATAAAAGCACGACTTATTTAATAATCAAAAGCTTTGCTTCATGAGGACAAAACTTCTTTTTTTGTTAAGTACGCCTCATGCTCACTCAGATGACAACAAAAGGGGGCACCTAATTTTCATGGAAAGGATAAATCCCTATAAATCAATACAGCAGACATGTCTTGAGGAGCACCTGCGACCACTAAGTCAACCCAAGAATAGGAATGTTTATTGCAAGCCCTGTGGGGACTGACGCCATGGTAGGAGCGAAGATTTTCTCAGGTGGACATAGTTCAGTGCTTCACTGGCAAGGAGCTGAGAAGGAACACACGACTTTGGGAAAGATTCATAATACAGAAAATTTGTGATACTTCATGATTGTTGCATGAAGAAAGAAAAGAAGACAGAAAAAACCCCAAACTTTAAAAAAATCTCAAGTGGAAATTGTAACATAGAACAAGATCGTCTTGCAAGAGAGATCACCATCTTACATCATCATTTCCCAACATGTAAGTGCATGGAAAGTGTAATCCTCTGGGCTTACAGCTCTGCCGCTGCCCAGTCTTGTTTTCTTTTGACATGACATTGTGTCAGTGCTAACACAAGAGAAAAAGGGAAAGATCTAAGCTGAATCTCCCACTGTTAGAAGAGGAAAGGAAATAAAAATATAAGACATATTGCCCCTCAGAACATATAGAGTCTATTTATTTCACCAGATGGTCTTATAGGTGTGGGGACTGTAGTCACTCAGCTTGCTGTTTGGAAGTGGTGCCAGTTGTCAACTCTGGCATCTCAAATGAAGCAACAGACTTTATAGTGACTTGGATTATTGAATTAGACAGTTCAGGGCCTGATTATTATAGCTGATGAATATTTTCAGGGCACGGGTTTGCAACTCCAGGCAGCTCTTCACGCACACAGATAGAGGTGCTTAGGTCCCACTTAGGCTCCCTGGGTAACCCCAAGCATAGTTCTCTTATGACTGTATATTCAGGGTGTTCCTAGTGAAGGACTCTTGGCTCCTACAGCACTTCCTAGCCTCAGACCCCACTTTCAGTGTGTACTTCTGCACTACATGTTCTAAGAAAAGTTAAAAGAATAAATGGGAAGGCAAAATTAAAAGGAATGGACAAAATGGCGAAACTGGAAAATCTGTGTAAAAAACTCTCCAGGTAGTAATTTTGGCTGCACTAATTATCTATCCCAACGAGAAATTGGGGGGGGGGGGGGGGGGGGGGGCGGAGGTGTGGAGACGCCAATGAATTCATGAAGATGGGCAAAGAAACCCAAGGCCCTTGAAGTAAAGTGAGGGCACAGAATTATAAGCACTTGAAGAAAGGAACCACCACAGTAAACCCAGATTTCAGCAGATGGTCTTGGAATACACCACAGGCAATTAGCACTCTTCGCTGCACTTGTACCACACAAGACAAGAAGAGACGAAATATTCAGCTGGAAAACAGAACTGCAGTCAGACATCTTAGTAGAGATAAATTGAAGCCTACTACTTTTGTTAACCGAGTAAGAGAAAACACCTCATTAAAGAATAAGGAAACATTAACAAGTCTCCTTTATTTACCCTCTGTGGACGAAAGAACCATTAAAGTTAGTTTTAGTTAAATCTCCAGCAGTGTCCAATTAGACAAATGAGAAAGTTAACATAGGGAGCAGTGCTCATGAGATAGAGGAATCAGAAAACGGACCGTATGAACACCCCCCTAAAAAAACATGCTTTTTTCCCCTCAGTCACCTCCTGGAATTTGGAAATGTTTGGGCAACAAACATCCTGCCTAAATGCCAGCCACTGAAAAGAAATGAACCCTTAGGAAGCTGAAATGGGGAAGAAATTAAGGTAACTGGTGACAGAAAAGCTAAAAGTTTTTTGGTTTTTTTTCTTATTTTTTTTCAAGGTTTTGGTTCACACTCAGAATAACGGTACCAGAGACATCATTTTTCAAGATGATTTTTTTGTTTCAGGGTAAACTCTTCCAGCTGTCTGTGGTGACTGTCCAGGGGGATTTAAAATTATTTTCCACATGATAATGACTGGCCAACTTTCCACTGTTCTCAGTGCAAGGAAATGTAATTTAATTATTGCACACAAAATGGCTTCTGTTGTGGGCCTCCCAGTCATGGCACTGTTGATACCTCGCATATTTTGTAAAGCCTTTCAGACTAATATCTTGACAGAGAAAAGACACTGGTGATGAAATAAGATTCTATTATGTCCTATATGGCCAAAAATCTCATGGTTATGAAGCAATAATTGCATTCTTTTACAAATCGTTGCCTGACCATGAGGGGAATAATATGTAAAGACGACCAAGAGGTACCAGCAAAGGGACCAAGCTGCAAGAGGAAATCATTGCATCTGGTTTAGCCATATACGTGCAGTCCAATGGCAAGACTAGGAACAAAACAGAAGGTACTGTGGAAAATAAAATACCCTCCTTCAGGCAATGAGTGGATCCTTTTCTGAGGAATTATCTAGTATCAGAAACCTGAAGGCCGCTATTGCAAGGCTGGTGGTTTCAGAGCATGAGAGCCGTCATGAAAAGTGTTACAGCCTTTCCATGAGAGGGCAGGGAAAGGTACACCATAGCATGCTGCTGCCCAGTGAAGCTCCCACAGAGATGCTGAATAGCTCATCTGCTCTGGCCAAAACCATTGCCCCAATGTTTGAGCTCAGAGGGAGTTTATTCTACCTCTTCCCCAAAATCAGTTTCTTGCCCGGACGGGTTCATCTTGCAGATTATAACATCTCTTGAATCATATTACCTTTCATCAGAATAAAAGTTCTTTACAGAAGTTGCTTTGTGCATGTCACTAAACTTTCATATATTTTCATCTATGGATTACCTGGGCTACATCCAATATCTCTGTCACCTTCAGACAGCTCTTTCTTTTAATTCACATTTCCATCGACATTTCTGGCGGGCCTACAGTGAAATATTCCGTAGCTTTTATGAATGTAAGGAATGTGGTGGTGAACCACAGGATTCCCCCACCTACAGCTCCCCCTTTCAGCTGCCAGCTGCTTGTCAGATTTTAATTAACGAGAAAGTTGCTAGCAGTTATTCATGCTGGTTCTCTCTGTTCCTCTCCGGAGAATTCCTAAACGGCGTTCAGAGCATTGAGCCTACACTTTCTCTTTTTTTAACGCTCTTCTTCACAGCAGCCAGTGAAAAACGTTGAAAGCGATGAGTTTCTGCACCCAGAGCTCAGTTAATAGAGAATGATGTTCACCAATTAGGGATGTGGTACATAGGACCTCCCTTCCTTCCACTTCCACCTCCTGTTTCTTACACAAAATGAATAGAGAGGTCTTCTAGAAAATTAACTGCAGGTATATTGTTAAACTTTCTATTTTTTACAGTATCAGGAATATGAACATAATTTAGGTGAAATCACGGAAGGATTGCCTATGCTGGGGAACTCAATATGGGCGTGGACAAGTAAAGTTATCACTGCAGCAGAAGGTGGGCTCCTGAAGGCATTGTCTTTAGCAAAGACAGAGCAGCTCATAATGTGAGTTTATTTCTCCTCCCTTTGAGCATCCCCCTAAAACACATACCTTGTTTTCTGTCTTTCACTTCCTGGAATTCAGAATTCGTGTTGTTTGGGCAACAAACGTTTTGTCTAAATGCCACCAAACGCCTAGTATCGTATCAAAGAGTCTGAAGAGCAGCACAGCAGTACAAGGAAGTGAAAAGTTATTTCAAAATATCAGCAGTCAGTGAATATCCTCAGCTTTAGCCTAACCCTGAAATCCAACTGAAGACAGTGCTTATGGTATTGCTAAATGGGAAGGTTGTACTTTTCACTGCTGGCTACCAGCCTTTGAAAATTATTAAAACACAGCAATATGCAGCAGCCATTCTAAGTGATCCAACAGAGACTCAGAGAGCATTTCTGTACTCAGTCTTAAAAAGCAATAGCAAATGGTAAACAGTTGGTTGCAACAAAGAGCAACTTAATAGACACAGCTTTTGATAAGCTGCAGATAAAATCTGCTGGACCGCGGAACCCCAAGTAGCTGTCCCATACTCTGAGTGTAAGAGTTTCCATTATAAACCTTGTTTTGATGCCCTCAACCAACCCTTCATTCTAAGTTTCTGCAAAGAGCTCCTTCTTGTGTAACATTTCTGCTATGTGGACTCCAGCCAGAGAAAAACTGGAAAGGGGGGAGGGAGGAGAAAGAAGCTGGAGGTTATTCTCACAGGTATGGTTAAAAGAAAGAACTTTGTGAAGGGTGCTATTAACTTTTTGACATATTTTCTCTCTTTTTCTAAGGCAGTTTTTCCTCGGTGTTTCTGATTTGCACTTCACAGGGTTTTTTTTTTTTTTTTTTCCTGGCCATTTTTCATCAAGCACTAGAGTGGGGAACACAGCACTGGTTCAGCGTTTGCAAGTGATGGCATGGCCCCCACGGCCCAGATGCCTCCATAGCACTTCTACTCATTTGAGACAGTAATGGTCCGATTTATGCATCCTCTCCCTTCCAGATAAAAAGTGCATTCATGTTGAATGGAACTTGTCCTATATCAGAAAATGAAGCCTCTTAGTGATTCTTCAGCTCCTGGGAACTGTTACAGACCTCCGTTATGCGTTATATGGAAGGAAAAAATTCCCTTCTACTATTAAGTTCCATGGTACGTCCTCTACAAGCACCATGGGTGGACATTGAATATACATGGATAGACGTTACAAAGCTTTGTGGACCTATCCTACAAAGCTTATAATGGTTGATAACGTTAATGCTAATTAGTCTATAAGAACCATCCACATTTTTATAAAGTCTACAGATGTTTTACTATTCAGTTACAGTTACCTCCTCCAGTCTTAACCCATTTATAAACTGGCTTCTCCTTTAATGTTCTGTCTGTGCTCGAGATGATATTGCAGTAAGCCTTTAGGTGAGACTATCTTCAATCCAGCCCTCTCTTACCTATTCACTAGTTAAAAATGTTTTGATTGATGGGTTTCATGTGAAAACTGGGTGATGGCCATTTTTCATGGTCAGGAAGTGTGGAGTTCATCTTCAGAAACATTATTTGCAGTAATATCCATGTCTCTCTGCTCTTCTACAAAGTTCTTGTAAAGACACCATTGACAGCTATCTAGCAGAACAGTGGTGAGCCTAACGCAATTGAAAAGTAAAGCCTATCAAACGTGGTACAAGTAACAGGGCCAGGTCCTAGACAAGATATGCCCATGTGTAAAGATGAGAAATAGCCTCCAGTGCTGTGGACCCAGAGTTACAGCCACACACAGTTGCAGAGTTCCCCCCACACGTACATAATGTCAGAGGTTTCCAGAAGTACGCAGGGGATTTGGGCACACAGATCCCAAAGCTGAGGAGCAGATATATTCAGATGGCCCTCACTGGAAATCTAACTGGAGTTTTGTATGGCTGAATCTCCTGGTTAGGTCTGAAATGTTCAACCTGTATAACTGCGTGCCTACATTTGTTTAAAGGACAGCAACTAAGCAAACTTCAGTCTATGCCCAACAAAATTCATACACACGGGAGGATTTCAAATATTCTAAATAAATTACTGTTGCCCTGGCTTTACTTTGAGACTACAAGCTTCCATGCACCAGCAGACTCTTTTCACTCTTTGTTTCCTCCTTTGGAATGTTTCTGTAAATCAGCTTATAAACTTTTGGCTTTAAATAAAAAGATGCTAGAGTTTTTTGTTGTTGTTTGGATTTTTTTTTTAAAAAAAACCTATTGCAACAGCAACTTCAAGGTCTCTCCTTCCACCAGGGCTCCCCCAGAGAGTTAAAACCATAGCCAAACAAAAGAGAACAGAGAACAGAGAGGGCAGAGAAATCCCCTACAAGCCTCTGAGGAAACCGACTCATCTCTTTATCAGCCTTTGGCTTCTATATATCCCAAAGATGATTCAGAAATGTTCTGAGGTTGTCCCATGCAGGAGGTGGTGGTTATAGTGTTACAAAGGCTCTTCTGTCAACTTCACAGCTGCCTGAAAACTGGCTTTTATTTCATCAGCTACTCCAGTTCTGAAGAGGGGCTTCTCTTTTGTCGCTGCATTGCATGTGTCCAGCCCATCTGATTCATACTATTCTGGCATTCCTTTTGTGCACTTAATTAAGGTCTTTAGTTACAAAAAAAAAAAAAAAAAGTTAACACTATGTATTCAAGATTCCTCATGTGCTACTGAATTTAGTGTACATTTTAATGATTTAAGTCAAATCCCAGCCATGCAATGTAAGTAGGAGCATACGACTTGCCTTATCAGATCAGACCATTGGCCCATGAAGTCTTGCATTGTGAATCCAACACCTGATTTGTGAGAGGAAGGTAAAAACAAGCAAAGCATTATCCTTCTTAGCTAAGGCTGCAGTGCTACCCTCCAGGAAAAAATTCCTTCCTTGCCCCTGTGGTGATCAGATCACTATAGTCTAATTAAAAAGGGCTTCCCAGCTCAAACCGTGTGAAGAAAGAATGTATGAAAATTGATAAAAAAGTATAAAAAACAGGAAGATGCCAAGAGGCTTGGAGGGAATTTCTGTTTACCAGGCTTGTTTACAGGCAGTTGCAGCGTTAAAGGCAACAGGAAAAAGTTTGAGCACTTCAGGTACAATGTGAGATAATGTTCACACTAACTGCTAGCACAGCATCAGCAAAGAAACTCAAAATGCTATGTATGCAAGAAACCATGTGTCTCTGACGTTTACGTGTCATACAGTTTCAGCGCAGACATTAAGATGGTCTCTAACGGCCTGGCTGACGGAGATGTGGTCATTCTGCTCCCATTTTAAAGACAGTAGATGAGTACTTACCAGGAGACAGAAAATTAATCCGCCACTTAGTGACCTCTTTTACGATGTCCTCATAAGGGGCCATTGCATAGCTGTAAGGTCACTGTAAGGACGCGTCTTTTGGGGGGATGAAAATGTATAAAATAAACAGTTTTCGTGGGGAGCATGATCACTTGGGATGTTTAAAAATCAGTTCATCTTAGTTCCCCTTCAATCATCAGGAAATCTGGAATTAGTGTGCAAAAAATGTAAACTTTTAGGACCGTATCATGAGCTGAGTCCTCCAACATATGTACTAATTACTTGAAGAAGAGAATGTCATTCTGTAAAATAATAAATGAAGTCATCTTTTACTTATGAGAACTACCAGCAGGATTTGCTCTGCAATGCCCTTATTTGTTAAACTTCTGGAACGCAGTACTCTGTACAGAATTGTGTGGTCTCCCTTATCATTGTTTTTTTGCATCCCTTAAGTTCAGAGACATTAGCAGGGTGTGGCTTTTTTCCATTAAAGGCTGTTTTGGGTAACAGTAATCCAAGATCTATTTTGTTATGCTTAACAGCTAAAGGCCTTGTAATAATAATTTCTGTTTGGCAGCATCACAGTCAATTTCATTGATGTTACAGTTGTTTTAATTCTCTTCTTCAGGGGTGAGAAAAGCTCCAGTAATTCTTCTGAGATGATTTCTCCATACTTTTCATCTTTTACCACAAAAGGGATTGCCAGGGAACTATCCAAGAAGGAACTATAGATAAGCAATACCACCATCAGGAGGAGGGGAGAGGAAGGGAAGGGAAAGGCAAGCAGAAAATATTTGCTTTTTTGTCAAACTCAAACAAAAGCAAGAGCAGCTGTAAACTTTCGGAGAAGGACAACTGTGTAAATCTGTAAAATTTCTAACACTCGTATGGATGCAGAGTTATTGATACACCAGTTACCTGATGTGCAGATGACTGGTTATAAATTTAAACCTTTGTGATAATATTAACTGGAAAGAAGGTCTCTGGCAATAGTGAACTGAGCCATAAACATGTACACATAATGCAGGAATTAGTGGTTATAACCATGGTAATATGACCTTTCCCTTATATTCTTCAACTGGTTTTTTTTCACCTGTAGCATTCAGCATGGCAGAGGGCAGAGCTGAAGGTGAATTTTTCAAGCTATTTTTAAGCATAAACCAGAATTTGTGAGAAATTTGCTGGGACGCCTTGGAAACAAAACCTGCCAAAGCCTTTCCTGCCGTGAAGGAAAGGCTCCTGGAGCGGTCAGCAGCTCTGCCTTGCACCTCCCGGTATCCCTCTGTCCGTCCGGATACCTGATGGGCAGCTTCCCGGCTGCTTCCCGCCAGCCTCGCCCGCTGAGCGCTCGCAGGCGCGTGGGAGAGCGTGCTCCGGCGCTTTCTTGATGTAAAGAAAGTGGGAGAGGCTAGCGACCAGGAAAGCTTCCCAGGATGCTTTTAAGAAAAATATAACCTATGCAGTCTGGGTTCATAAATCCTTTACGCGTGGGATTTGTGCTCCTAAATCTTCAAGGTACTTCTGAAAATATTTCTTTTAATATGAATTTATTCATTTTGGAAAACTTACCAAAACGTTAATAAATCCTAAGTCAGTAGACTTACACCAAAGTCGACCTCTATTACTGTTAGGAAGGAGAGTCGTTGGCATCAGCTGAATTGAAGGGGATTTCCTTTTGTTTTGCAATGTATGTGCAGACAAGCAGGCACCAGGCTACAAGTGAGTAACTTTCCCACTAATCCTCCAAGGCGTGTGACAATATGACCTTGAGCTTTTACAACTAAGAACAGTATGGTATGTAAATATTATGAACATATATGGTAAGTGCTCTACTTGCTGAAAAACAGAGAAAATGATTCCCGAGAATGCCTAACTGACCCTAAAGCTACACAGATTATTCTTCTTTTGTCTGCAGCATTCATCTCTGTTTAAAACCACGATGATATATTAGATGCAAGTTCACTGAAGCAGGAATTGTGTCTTGTTGTCTTTATTTCTCAATTAAGCCTCTGTTTTATTTTGGATATAAATAATTAAAATGAGAAATGAAAAATTATTGTGTTGTATTTGCCACTACATTCTTTCCAAAAAGAGGAATAATCACTTGTTGAACTGAGAACATTTTAACTGCTAGCTGGTAATCAGGATGTCACTAATTGTGCAGCACACATTAAATGATGCCAAAGAACATGACTTGCTCTCTGCAGTCACGCACTTAAGAAACTGAAGAAATCTGTTATTATTTCTTTGAAAATGTTGTGGCATCCATTAAAGTCACTAATATATGGAAGAAAGGAAAAAAAGAATATTGTTTTTAGTCTGTGAATAGAAATTTCACAACACAACAGAACATCACCTTTTTATGATGAATGTGTATACTGCTAAAAGAGTAGCAGTGGCACTAAACCAATGTGCAAAACCTAAGTTTATTTATACACAAGCAAGTAAGTTAAAGCAGATGAGGAAAAAAAAATGCAGTGGAGACTTACTGATTTTGCAATGGGAAAGAAAAGTTATGAATACACTTTCATGGCTGTTGCAAGGGCCATGTATCATCTACCCATTTAATAATGAATATATTTTACGTGTTGAGGCAAATGATAGCCTCTGAAAGTCGCCATCTCTTAGCGTGGATGTGTATCAGCAGATTCTTCCAGTTCTCACTGTGTATTTTCTTGATTTGCAATTCAGCTTTCATTATTGATAGAGACTAGGAACTGGCATCCCACAGAGAAGTCCCAAGAGTTCCGATTTATCCGTGGAATTATACCAAGAATAAATTAGACCATGGACCTCAGAGGCACCACTCACAAGGGTATGAACTGCTGGCTGGGGTCCATCGTTTCCGTACTTTGGTTATTTCCATTTATTTTAGTTTGACTTGATTAGATTCCAGCACTTGGTAAACCTTATCTTTTTTTTTTTTTTTTTTTAAGAATACGTTTGGATATCAAGTACATTTTTCACATCCTTGCTCAACCTCTGCAAAAGGCTCTTAATAAAAAGGGAACTTGCATCTTTGCCTGTAATATAGCAAGAACCAAAATACCACTACCTCTTGGAACACGCTTTGGCTGATGGAAGAATACGACGCAATTATCCAGGTGAGCTATTAATTGAAACGTAAGATTAGTAACTGAGGTAAGATAATTTCCTGCGTGTCACTGAACGCAGTAGTCCTGCATTCTCCCAGTGTGACGCAAGCCTTGTGATTGATAGTGGCTGTTAGGTCCAGACCAGGAACAACAGCATCCTGCCCGCCCTCAAATCCTTCCTCTGCCTAACGCTCCTTGCTTCTCCTGTTGATATTTTGTTAACTCTTGCTAACCCTACCGCTCCTGCAAGGGCCTTGAAAACCCTCCACTTTCTTCATCATGCCATTATCACTTAATGACCGCTTTGTTCTTATGAAAATGTCTGTACTGAACTTTTAAAAAAAAAAAAAAGAGGAAAGAAAAAGACAGCAGCTGTGAAACGAAATGGGACAAAAACGGCTTTGTAGGAAGGAGTGGCTCCCGCTACCTTTTACTGAAGAATGCAGAGTTCGGTTTTCAAAACTGGAAAATAAACTTGTATTTCACGCAGACCAGAATTTTCAGTATGGCTGAGCTGTCGCAGAAAACACATAATAACCAAAAGTGCTGTATCTCTTGGTCTGGGATTGCTGGCAGTGTTTTAGAGCATTTGAGGATTTGTTGGGATTTTGCCCTTGTGAGCAACTATGTCCTTAGGGGAAAGGCCTATAGGAATCAGAAGGGTTTTCCTTTTAAGGTCTGCTTCAAACCCCGTTGAAGGCAAGGGAAAAAACTCCTGTTGACTCTGTAGGCCGAGTTCAAGCCCATGTAGAAGTCAGTTCGGTGACACCTAATTTTTCACCTCTGACAGAAAATTAGAATTGATCAATTGATAAAAATAATGTGCAAGCACTTCTGCAAAATTATTTCAGGGTATATGTCACTGTTTGTTGTTCTTAAGCTCATGCCATCTGTTGTTCACAGATATTCAGGCTAACTTACAGTTTAGTCATGAAAATGTTTGAAAATCTCAGAAGTTCAAAAGGTTTTGGATAGCTGATCAATCACCTGGAAATTCATCACAGAAGTCCATTATACAGTAGCTGTCATCATTGCAGTCTTTTGTTTAAAGGGTATCAGCCGGTCAACTGGAAGCATGAACTGTATCCAAGATTTGTGTTAAAGCTAAGGTTATAAATCACCTTCTACAGAAAAGAAGTATTTCTGGACACCAAATAATCAATTACATAGATTTCAAAAGCCCCAGAACTTAAAATTTGAGCATCAGTACTATTTTTTTTCACTAAAGCATTAACATATACACATGTATATGCATCTATACAAACCATACAGAAAGTTAAGCGTTATCTTAACAAGGTGATGGCAAGAACTAAAATATACATCTACCCTCAGCACAGCAAAATTAAGCTGAAAGCAGCTGAATCAGACAAGACGTTTGTACCCAAAAATATATGAAATTGTGATACAGCTGACCCAGAAGCCAAGCTGATTGTGGCTGTGCAAATTTAGGACCACACTCAATCTACACTCTGATGCTGGATACTGAAACTACAGCAGGCACAGCAGGATGGGCAGCGTGTCTGTTCCTCTGCTGCCAGCCAACAAATTAATACAAATGGTATGAATGGTAGGTTTTGTTGGTATAAAGACCAGGAACTGTGACTAATGAAGAGCAGACATACTTGTTCTGCTGTCCCCAAGACGGTTTTGATAATTCCTGCCTTGTGGGTACACAGGACAGCTGTGGGCAGTAGCATCTTCAGTGGTCACATCCCAATCCAGCACAGCTCATGAATCAGAAACCTAAGCCTGCACACCAGTTTTATGAGAAATAAACATTTCTGTAATGCAGAATTCATGCCAGATAGAAACACCTTTATACTGAGTGGCCACGGGAGAAGGAGGAACAGTGGGGTGTAAAGAGGATCTTAGGTAAGGATAGGATTTGGACTGGTGGTTTCATAACCATACTTGGTGATACAGAAGCGAAGTTAAACTGCATTCTGCACTCGGAGATCAGGAGGGAGTTTCACCTTCAGCTCACTCCCTCCGTCAGAGCTGCACAATAGGGTGGGTTCATTGTTGTGGTTTTTCGTATTACCCAGACGCAACACACGTTGAAGATGCCTGGCAGGAGAATACTCGGTTCAGTGCAAAGCTGTCCTGACCTAACAGAGCAAATCCCGTGTTCCAGCCTCCCACGCACTGCGGTCCCGCACATGCTTGTCTGTTACACAATAATCATATTAATAGTCGTTTACCAGAGATACCTCTCCCCATCCCTAGTAATTAGTTCACATTCTGTATTCATCACTCAGTAATCCAAAATTGTGATTCCCACCCTAACTGTGGGCCGAAGGAGTCTTCCGGTAGAGCACATTTTTCTGCCTTCGTGCCTTGCAAGGTATGGAGGGAGTCAGAGAAGTAAGAACAAACGACAGAAGTGATGCTCTCAAGTAACGGAGAACTCCCCGCTCTTTCTTCAGCCCTATGCAATAGGTGTACATATGTAAGCAAAGACGATTCCTGGTGAAAATTAATATTCCTTTGTGGGAGTCAGAACTGAATCAGGATTGACGCTGATTTCAAATGCAGATGCTGGCATAGAGTAAAATTATTTTTCAAACACTGAAGCTTTCCCTGGTAAAGTATTTAAGGTTGCATTTTCAGGCTAGAAGGAAAAAGTGATGAAAAGTTCTTAAAACTGAAGAAACAAAATCCTTGGTTCTGATCCAAAGCCCTGCAAAACAAGATCCCATATGGTAATGGCTAATCTTAGGAGAATGGAGGGGAATAAAATGGGTACATTTTCCTTCCTCTCTCTCCCCCCTTTTCCCCTTTGGTTTTTAAAGTTACATATAATATGCCCCAGGAGGGTCTCTGCCAAAGACGTGTTTTCACCATCATTCACAGACAACACACATCCCGTACTTTATTCCTCGTGTCTCTGTAAGGGAATAGGTGCATGGTAGGTAGCAGAAGACACTACGTAGCACCGAGCAGCGCAGTGCAGAGTGTTAGCCCAGGTCCCGAGAGTGGCACAGCGCTATTTTCAGCTGGGTTTCATTAGCCCGGTGCAAGCCTTTGACTGCTGAGGTGCCTCTCTGTACTTCAGAGAGTTCTCCCGCCCTGTGTAGCGTTGCAAAGCATTGAACGACGCGTTGTAGGCAAAGCGTGAGTGCTTCTGTGTCCAGTTTTAAAATGCCTTCCCGTGTTGTCCCAGGAGCAATGCCTGTCCGTGGTTAGACCATGTTTTGTACTGTGTGTAAGGCAGCTGTGACCCTAACTAGTTCTTCTGTGCCTGGTGAAAGTTAAGCAGTCAAGGGGTAATCGTGTAGATACTATTGAGTATTATTATTGATTGATTGTACTGTTAAAGCACCTATAGGCATTAAATGAGAAAAGGTCCCTGGTGTCCTAAGTAGGCTCTGCAAACTACATAAGGCTTCTCCAGAAGCCTGTTGACTGAATAGACCCTTCAGAAAGATATCCTGTGTTTCCAGTCCACTGCCATAGATGGTCCTTCCCCGTGTTTTGCCAGGAAAACAGTTCCTTTGGCAACGAGTTCAGTCCTTTATCCCTCCTACCCAAGTAGCTTTACACTCGTAGAAAGGCACTGGTCACTCATCTGTGGAAGGGTTTTCTCGGTGGAGCTTGACAGACCTGTTAACTTTCATCCTGAAAATTCAGGCTTTAGCAGGAAATGGGACCGTAAAACACACTGTCCGCATACATGATGCAGAAAGGCGACATTTCAAAGATGCCTTGCAAATTCAAGTAACATGCAAAAATTGCAGACAATTGTTGGGTGTTGTCTATCTTACGTTAGCTGGCAACCTGTCTTTTTTCAAGTTGTGGTTGACATAATGTAAGGTGATATAATTCAGCCATAATGTATTTCAGTCATAATTCAGTTCATAATGTAAGGTGATAGAATTAATTTTATTGCTGCAGGTTTCTCTAAGAACTCTATAGATCCAGACCAATGGAAGAGAAATAATGTAGTGAAGCATCTTGTTATGGAACCTCAAATAATAAAGCAAATCATATCCACCACCAGTTATAGGATGCAAATTGTTCACACAGAGAATTTTGGGAGAAATTTACTCTCCATTTATATTTTATTAATTTGGTAGTAACTAGTGCTACTCAACTACTACTACTACTTCAGCCTACTAATCACTTCTATCCTAGACCAGGAGAAAAAGACATTGTGTGGTGACACAAGGCAGAAACTGCCAGGTTAGTCTGGATGCTGAAGAGTCAAAGATGCTTACAGGGTTTTGCTTGAGTTCATTTTAGTGTTTGTAAAGACTCCCATAAAATTCATTACAAGTAGAACTGGAAAAAGCAAACGAGCAAAGAGAACCATTCAAAAATGATTGTGTGGCAAAAGCCAACCATTCAGAAGAAATATGAAATACACAGATTTTTGTTCAGAACTCAGAAATAGTACAAGAAACTTGAAATATTTTGGATTCAGAAAGCTCTTGTGTTGCTGTCGTGACTTAATCCAGTGCTTCTGTTCTGAATGGCCTTTAACAGACTAGAGGTGTCAGCCAGAGATGGAGTTCAGACAAAATGCCTAGTCTGTCCCACAGGCTCCCTAATTTCATGGACTTGAAGTCCATAAGCTTGCTGAGCCCTGAGAAGTGGAGAAAGGGAATCTGAAAGATGAAGGCGGCAGTTATTTCCACAGTATTTCACATTTGACTGTTTTTCAAAATAAAACCGGAGTTTTCTGGGGGATTTTTGATGAAAACATTTATTTACCTGACAACCTAGTTTTCTGCTGTAAAATAGTTCTCCTGGGTTGTGATCTGCTCTCCGTTTTCTTTTGCAAAGAACACAACTTCAAAAACTCTGCAGTTCCCTCGTGGATAACTTGAATCCGTTCATCCCACACCCATGCCATGTTTAAGTGTGTTGGCTCCGACAAAGGAGGAGATGTTTTCTGAAGTGGTAATTTACATGAGTGAGAGGTTAATCCGTATTCAGCTGACAAAGGAAAAGCGAAGTGTGTTTCTATGGTATGAGAGGAGATGCATGTTTTGGAGTCTTTTTTGGTACGACCAGCACAGGGGACATTCTCCTGTATAGCTCCTATATTAGAATGTTCTTTTTCCGTTCATTCTGTGTATTATATAGAGGGTCATGGAAATGCGATATTATTTTACTAAAAAAGAATTAAGCGTAAATTAACACTTAATATTTTTTATTTAATTTTGATTAGCATGTAAAACATAATTTAATTACCTCAGAATAAAAACTGGAACCTGAGCAACTATTTAAATATACCCCTAGAGTATAATACCATTTAGGACTGGAATCCTCTCTGATGTTGTGTGGGGGCTTTTTATAGTGAAACATTTAAAATAACAGCTAATTTGTAACACACACACACACATATGAAACACATTATTTTTAGAGCATTATTTTTACTGTGTATCTTGAAATAGCATGTGTACGTATATTCGTTTAACACAACTTGAGCTCTTGGAAAACGGCTCCAGTTTCAATTAACATGCATTACTTCTAAAGCTAAATCCAAAGGAGGAGGCTTGTTGTAAGCATTTTAATCGGCATCGTTGTTGCAAATGGCAAGAGCTACGGAGGGTTTAGAAACATTTCTTTATGCCAGGGGTAAAAGTTTGCATTAATTTGGGCTGCCCTAGTCTCAACCGCCTGGTATTTCTGTTGACCTACCCTGTAGCCTGGCTTTGCCTGTGGTATTAAACACGCGGAGGGGGTGCCAGCCTGGGATGTTTTTTCCCCGCTGCTTGCCTGCTGCAGCCACAGCACCACGCAGCCTCCGGCCACGCTTCGTCCCTCGGAGCATCACCGCATCCCACCCCATGCTAGTCTGCCCTCCTGAAAAAACGCTCATAAAGAAGACCTATTTACCTCCTGCAGACTTCTGCGAAGCATCTTCCAGTCCTTTTGCCCAGAAAGGGGAAAAAGGGACAGGGAGTTGTGTGGGTTCAGATATCATGGTTCTATTTGGCGAGGTGCTGAGCGATTTCGTCCCTGTCAATTAATTCAGCGGTGGGATTTCAACAGTTCGGGAAGCTGGCTTTTCAGATTTCAAAATATTAAAGGAAAAAGAAAGTGGCCAATCAAAATAACCAACTAACAGCCCCCAAAATAACTTATTTTAATTTTTTCACTTTTTAGTAATGTTGACCAAATGAAGATACAAAATAAACGGTTACAAGATAAAATCAGAGCGCTTTGTGAAGTAATAACTTAAAAGGCACGCACTCAGAATTAGATCTGTCAAATGAAAAAAGGTAGTATAATGTCTGTGAGAAACTAGTTTACCAGAGGCATAGGAAATTCTGGTTTTCCTAAAAAAAAAAAAAAAAAAAAAAAGGGCGGGTGCTGACTGAAAAAAAAACCCAGATTTCTTTTTTTTTCCATCAGACTGCATAGCAACAGCATTGACTTCAATGCCTTAACATGATTACAACTGCAAGAAGGGAACACCAGGTCACAGACGATGTCATTGAAATACAGGAGTAACTCCATTTGCTGATGTCGGCAATTTTCACAAATAGACTAAAATAGCGCATTACTTAAGTGTTCAGCTGCTCCGATGATTTGGGCTTTCATGTCTTCTTTTTTTTTCCCCTATTTTTCCCTTTTTTTAATTGAAGGAAGTTTGGGAAAATTGCATTGGCTATTGTAAGTACAGCCTGTACTCTGTCTTGGTGCTTGACCCTACATTCTTTCTTTTATATGAGATGAAATTCATTTTGCTTGGGCTAACATAAAATGAGAACACCATGGAAGTTTGTATCGTTGGCAGAGGTGAAGGGTGGGCTGGAGTGGATGATCTAATTGGGCTTCTCCATCTCGAAGTATTCGCATGCTGTGAAGTTCTGTGATGAGCTGTTGGTTTAATTTTACAGGACCTTGGTGGCCAGCTTGTGAAATCTGGCTAGCAAGAGCATAACCGAGCTTACTGCGTTATTATGGCTGGGTTTGCTATGTTATTTGTTTGCTTAGAAAAGAGAAAATTACATAAATCATAAAAATAAAGCCAGTCTTTGTTAACACCTTAAAAGTGAATCCATACAGCTGTGTCTTCGTAGCTTCAGTGGGTCATTTCCACACATCTATCCATTCCGACCCGTTGATGGCCTAAGACTCTGACAGTGTGGAGACAGAAAGTCCTTGAAAACTTAGAAAAGGACATGGACCTGTTGTTTGGTAGTATTTTTAAAATATACAGTTATTACTTTCTGTCAGTATCATGAAGTGGGTTTCGCACACGATTTGCATTAGGGAAGCTTGGCTGTACAGTTCACGTATCACCGGGAAGCTGGTTTTGAAGAATAAACTTAGGAAAAACCTCTTCATCTGTGGTCACAATTTTATTTGTGCCTTATCAAGCACCTGACATGATTCATTGTTCCTCCATGCCCAGGGGAACTTGTCTGAAAGAGCTAGAACAGATAAGGGGAAGACAGGTTCTATTTATCTTTGTTTGTTGTAACTTACTGAACTTTGAGTTATGACTGATACTATAAGGAAATTACTGCACTCCTACCACCATGAAACATTCTGGAAAAGTGAGGAAAGTACTGAGGAGATATATAAAAATATCTTAAAATTCTCTCCTCCTGGCCCCTCAAACTGCACCTGCCGGATGATGGCCCTATTTGTGTCCCGGTACATAAAGTGTGATCAACTGCTCAGAAGATCAAACTAATTAAGTAGCTGTTATTGTTAAGAATGCCTTTTAAAAATGAAAAATTAAGTTGTATTTAGCACTCAACACCTACACACCGAAGTACATAACCCAGATGAGCTAATCTTTAAAACTGGCGTAGAAATGAGCTAATGTTTTTAGGGAATTGTATGCACAATATGGCAAGAGATCAATAACGATTGGGGGGAAAAAAAAACCCACCTAAAACCACTCAGCTGCTAGCAATAAAGAAGCACCAAGTTGCAAAATGCATTAACTGTTTTTTGGCTTGTTTATATCGTCTGTTTTGTGCAGCTTCATCTGAGAGGCTTGTATCTTGGCACCGGCACTGACACGGCGTTCAGTGTGACGATCCGTACCTTTACACTTCATGGCAGCTATGCCAAAAAAGAGACGAAGGTGTTGTCTCTGCAGAATGAGAAAAAGGCATTGATAACACTGAATAGGCTGGAAGCAAAACTATATGTGTGCTGTATATGTGCATACACGCATGGTGTGCTCGCATAAACCCCAGCGCACGTATGCGCGTATACGAATCTCAGTAACAAAATTTTGGTTTATAAAGCATGAAGTTGGCCTCAGGAGCTACGAAACTGAATTTGTGAGCTGTTAAATGTCAGAGCTGACCTCTGGGAGTTTGAGGAGGGATGATGTGGTGAAGGGCAGGCTTCAGGTCATGTTTTATACAAGAAGTTTAATTGTTCTGGCTAGAAAGCAAAAGTGACTCATTTACTTGAAGTGGGTCCCTATCTCCCAATGCAGATTTCGAATGGGGGAGGATACTGCTAGGAATAATATCTTTAAGAGAATTGGACTGGTTTACTTCAGTATTTTAACTACTTCCATTCAGATTCATTTGTTTTGGACACATAATTTGATAGTGTTCCAATGATAGCAAGAAACAGTGCTTTTGTCACCCTTCTTGAACCCGTGCAAGTCTTTTCGTTGTGTTTAAATCAGAGGTTTTTTGCCAAAGAAAATTGTAAGCTAGTGGGCTCTTTCTGAGCCTTTTATTGAAAAATGTAATAAACTATTTAACTGTATAGATTGTAAAGTCATCACGACACTGGGTTTGCGGTGTTGCTCTTTTCAGTTTCACTTCTGTCTCATAAAGCTCTCTTACAGATTAAGCATGCGCATTTTGAGTTATGACAAAAGATTAATAACACATATATATAAAAAAATAACATGTTTCACTTTTTCAGTAGCATTTAATTTATAAATGAAGGGCTGTCATTCATTTCAGTGCCACCTGTCCGTTTCCTGCTTTATCCACTTTCATTTATCGAGCTCCTTTTTCTTGGTTACCAGCCTATTCCCAGCCTTTAGTTACCTCCAGTTTCAATTTTGGAAACTCCTCTTTTTTGGTAACATATTTTCTGTAAAATGTGAATTTTAATTAAGAATTTTGCCCTAGAAAATGTAAATATATTTCCTACTTTCTGATCAGCTTATAATTAAAAGGATGTAAATAATGGTGAGGAATTCTTGTTGCTTCAAGATGCTTTTATCAACCACAGAGG
Source organism: Phaethon lepturus (assembly GCF_000687285.1). Lineage (NCBI taxonomy): Eukaryota > Metazoa > Chordata > Aves > Phaethontiformes > Phaethontidae > Phaethon > Phaethon lepturus. The sequence goes on from NW_010549650.1 coordinate 97,744, forward strand.
GTAAATACATTATCACTGAAATGTGACAATCCACTCTCACTGAGATGCTGGCCATATACCACTGAAATAAAAGTGAATTTTGCTATGGAGAAAGGGAAAGGCGCAAAGAGCACGATACCATGCAAAGCACCCATTTTGTGCTGAGGAAGCAATAAATTTATGTTTTCAAACCTGCAGCTAAGGCTGTATTTCAAGCCGCCTAGAAAATCTTTTCTACTTCACAGAAAATGTGACTTTTCAGAGAAATTGTTGAAGCCAAAGCTAAAAATACTTAAAATATAAATCGAGTATTTTTAATCATAGTAAATCATAGAAATGGTGTGTGGAAGGGACTTCCAAAAAGTCCTGCCTTCTGCCTGAAGCCGGATTACCAGCTCTCCACTGAGCAGAAGCACTTCTCCCCTTTCCAGAAGGTGAAATAACACTTATATGGTTTCATTGTTCGTTTGACGATACGAGCCTCAGAATTAGTTGCTGGTATTCTTTTAATGAGGATGATTTGCAGGCTGCCTTCAAGCACAAGTCCCATGACTTCTGCTGGCACAAGGTGAAATTCCTACTTCAGTAATGATACTGTGCCTGGCAAACATAATGTTGACTTAGTTGAAAATTGAGAGAATTCTCTGAAAATGAGATTTAGTGATGAGTAAGATGAATAAGAAAATATAAATAGAATATATGTGAATGTATACTAAAAATTGGGCCAAGCTGCAAAAGCTGGACGCACAGCCAAGCTGCCCTGAAGTTTGGAAGGCTGACATTCACTGCTCTTTTCAGCTCATTAAAGGTATAATTGGGGGCTAGTCACAAATATTCTATCTGCTTTCTCTGAAGTTCGGGTATTGAAAAACATCGGAAAACTGTTTTCTCTGTGGGCCCAGGTGCGGTATCAGTGTACTTTCATACACCAGGAACCTCAGCGGAAGGAAACCAAATATGCTATCAATTAGCATAACATCTGTTCAAAAATTGTATGGAGATGAAGATACGCCTTCTATTATCTCTTTTTGTCTTATGACCCCGTCTGGTGAGTTCTGTTTGTGCCTGAGAACCCAAAGCATTTCACTTTGCGGCAGTTCTTTCTTACAAATATTTTCTTTGGTTTCAGTAAAGACCACGCTAGCCAAAAATCTGGACTGAAAATCTGGATCAGGGTTAACAGCTCTGTGAACTCAACCCAAGTACTGTATCTGAAGACAGGAACGTGAAACCTTATGAGAACCGTAGGTCAGCGAATGCAGCCCTTTACTGTTGCAAGCAACCCTGGTGTACAATCTGCCTAGGAAAAAAATCAAGTTCTTTTCTGCTCCTACTAGTCCTGCTGGAAGGCTGGATCAGCACCTCGCTGTTCAGAGAGCTAATAACCTCTGACTTGCAGCTTGTGTTTATTCATTCCCACTGTAAAGCCATTAGCTTCTTCGTCAACAGTTCTGTATAGAATCAACTGTTTTACTGACTCTAAAATGTTTGGACTGCAATAGTATCTCCGTCCTGCTTTTGTTCTCCTAAGCTACATTATCAATTTCTTCTCGTCTTCCCTCATCCCTCTAATGAGTCCAAAAGCCTTTCTTTCTAAAACTCTTCCAGTTTGAATTAATCCCTTTTAAACACGTGTGACCAAAACGATACCAAATGAGCTGTCTTCTGAGTCAATGGTGATGCTGCTTCTCTCTTTATATTTACTTTCTGCTTGATTTTCTTTTTTGGGGAGAGGGATGTTGTCACATGCCTTTCACAGATCATAGCAATTCTGTGATAGGGCTGCTAGGGTGCAATGTAGGAAATTCAAACAGAAAATAGCGTCAGTTTTGAGGTCCCAGTTTATAAGACAGGTTCAGTTTTGGCTATGACCAGCTTCAGTTCATTGCAATTTGCAACCTACAAATTATGCTGCAAAGCAGACACAAGTCTCAAAGTAAAACTTAGCAAAGACTGCACATTTAGTTAGCTTACTTCATATCAAACCATAAGAAATCATAATTTTTCTCTTTTTCATTTAACAGATTTATGAACTTAAGCCAAGCACTTGACATATACAGTCTAGGATTTTATTTTGTAATGAAAAATGAAAACAGGTGAATTTCCCATTATTTTTCCCATTATTGTGATTTTACTGTAAAAATTTTGCATACACTGATCAGAATAAGGCACCTTCTCTTCACCTTCAGCTTAAGTCCTGCTGGTAGGCAGAGTGTTTCAAAACAGAATCCAACTGTTGCAAAACTTAAACTTTGCAAACTGCACTTATCTTCATCATACACTGGGAAGAAACAGATGACTCGATATGAAGACCCGCAGAGCTTTTTTTTCCTTTTCTTTATACAACTAAGCAGCTTTTTTTATTGTTTCTGCTAAAGGTTTTTTCACAAGTTGTTTTTAACCTTTCCTGTGACAACGTGTCATTATTTCTCATGAATAACTGAATTCCACATAGTTCTTTCCTAACAGCTCTTATGAACATTTCCTGACGTATGAAAAGCACAAGCACTAACAGACCTGATTAGATAAGCAAATATGAATGTGCCCTTAAAATGAGGGGAGACGGTCACATTATTTTTATTGCATTTCTTCCAAAGATGCAACATGTCTTCCTGATCTCCTGATGCCAGTTAGAATCAACATGTGAAAATGAGTCCAAGCAACGTCAAATGCTATACTTAGAGAAGTATCGTCATCGAGGGGATACGTGTAGTGCGCACACAAAGCAGGTAATGTTTTTGCTAGCATCTAATTAAATTTTGGAACTCATTACCACCTAACATTGTGAAGGCCAAAAGTTTAAAGGGATTCTTTGAGCGACAGGCTAAGTCATTAGCGATAGGTCTAGTGCTATTAAAAGCAACACAGTCTCCAACTCAGGCAGTTCCCTAAGCCACATGCTACTAGAGGGTGAGAAGCTATGTAAGAGAAGTCATTGTTTATGTCTGCTACCACCACTGTCAAAGATAGGCTAGTGAATTAGAGACATCTTTGACTTGCCCCAGGATGACTGTTCATAAATTTTTATACGGACTTAGGTGATCAAATGCAACAACACAGCCACACAGGGTAAGAGAAACAGTGTGACATGTGGTAAGAGAAAATTCTAATGTACTTAATGAAAAACTTATCTGCAGATATAGTTTTTGAGTCTTGAACAGGACAAGAAATGCAAAGAGGTATTTTTGGGTCTAATTCGTACAGATATCATATAGCGCTTTTGCTTCTGTGGATGTCTGCCAGCATTCTGAGAAAAGGATAACACACACATTTATCTCCCGGGTGCATGGATCTGTCTGCCCAAGAATTCTTAGAAAGTCTAGTAACGATACATCCTGTAAATGTTGCTCCAGAAGAGAAAACAGTGGGCAATGATGACAGATGGACTTGCACTAGATGGTAATAAAGTCAAAGAAGTTCAACAGCACTCGCTAGTAGCAAAAGGAAATCAAAGCTGGTGGAGTGTTTTGGCCAGATGAGTACTTTGAAACTTCATTGTTTATTTAGACCTCTTGCATCTACAAAATGGAGGTAAAAATCTTCAGTGAACAACCTCTTTAGTGAGACTTACCAGACAGTTTCTTCCTCATTATGCCAAAAATAGAAGCTTAACATTTTTTTCATGTGTTATTTGAGCACTGTCATCTGCTAGCCTGAACAAAAGTGTGCAAATGGCTAAAGAAATAAAAAATAACAGTTTTCATTAATTTCTGGTTTCTTGGGTTTCTACTGTCAGTGACAGAGCTGTAGGTCCCTGACTGAAGGGCAATCTAAGAGGTAAAGGTTGTGCTGCAAAAGGCAACAACTTCAACATTTACTGGAAAATCTCTTGGCAGCCAGTGTGGCCAAACCAGTGTGTGAAGTGGTGGCCAGAGAGTATCCAGGAGTGACTGGATGAGACACTGTTTCAGCAAGTCTTTCCTTTACTCTTCATTAAAAGAATTTCTCTGTAGCTGCAAATAGAAGCTAGAGCTGCCTTGGAGTCAAGCCTCAAGGACAGACAGGACTAGGAGCATAAAGGGGCATTACATGGTATTGCTCTTGGACCACAATGGAAGTGTGGTTTGAATTTTGGGAGGGCTCAGGTTAGTTTTTATTTGGCACAAATAGTTTAATGAAGCTTCAGATTTCAAATAGGTCAAACTGGCATGCTAGTAGCCCTTCTATAAGGCTGCCCAGTTCAATTTGATTTTACAGTCTATCAGAAGATGTGCAGTAACTAGGTACCAAATTTGGGTATGCAGAATTAGAGCAGCCTTTACAAACTCCTCAACAGAATTTAATATACTAGCACGGGAAGCATGGTTTTGCAGGAATTCAAGGTTACGTGTATAAAACAACTAATTATTGTCAGTTGATTATTCTCTTTGTGTTGCTGGGGAGTGGGTGCTGAGGATTTGTTTTAAATGACTGTTCCCCAGCATTGCTTCACAATGTTGCTTTTCATAAGAATGTGGTGAGCTATCTAAAACCTGCTTTATATGAAGTGTTTGGAAATGCATTTGCAATAATGAATGGGTAGTGGAAATTCATCAAGTCATACAGAGGCAGATACTGTGAGGCAATGAATTAACAATAATCATAGCATCTGATGCCGTGGGTTATTTTCATTCTAAAATAAACTAACTCATGTAAAATACATGCCACTTGCATTTTTTAACTCTTATCCCTGTTTGGGTGCAGACAAACAAAAAATGAGCATGCTGTTAAGAGGTAGTATTTTTAGGAAGACGCTTTACAAATGCAATTACAGCAAGACATTGTAGCTTAGATTGCACGTGGGTAAACACGTGCTTTCACACCAAGGGAAAAGTTTAGCTTGGCAGCTGAGGCTGAGAAGCATGACTCCGATCTCACTTAAAGCCAAAACTGCAGAAACCCAAGCCATTTCCAAAAATAACATCAAAATTAGAGCCTTGAACCTCCTCAGACTGGTCATGCTGAGAATGATGATCCTGGGGACCAACAAAGCTACTGAGTCCCCCATGGAAACATTTTTGTGTGCTGATTTTGTGCTTCAGCCATGGAGAAAGAAATATATTTCGGCAACTGAATACAAGTATAAATCAAATTAATTCAGTTCCTAGGATTGTTTTGCTATTTAAAAATCATTATGAATTTTCATGGCTTTTTTTGGAATCATACTAGCTAATACACAAGACTAAATCCTCTTAATTGACATTCATTAACAGGGAGAGTAGATTAGAGCAGATTCACTCATAACTTTCGTGCAAGCTCAAAACAGGTTCTTGAGATACTTACGAAGCTTCAGCCAATGCAGTATCTCAATGCCCCACTCTATTTCAGTGATTTTTCTTTACAAATTCCCTCCAGTGTTAGAAAGGTAGAGAATTGTTGTCATCTCTATTTGCAAGATGGAAAGCCTGCGGCCTGCAAAGAGATCTTCATTAAGGAAGAGTGAGAAATCTAAATTTTGGAAGGATCCTAGGCTCTGGTCCCTTCTCAAGGGATTAAATACATGGGCAGTGTTGCCATCTGGATCTGGACTTTGCATTCCTTTCAGTCAAGTTTAGCATAAGAACTGGTGGGAGTCATTCTCCTGGGTGATAGAAAATTTCCACAAGTGAATCTTACAACCTCAGCGTCAAGAGACCTACCTGGTGAATCCCAACAATGCTCAGGAGAGAGAGAGGTGCTGAGATGCCCACTTTGGCCAGGAAGGCTTTGCAGAGGTAAAGCTTCAGGTGCTTAAGGAACGTAAGTTGAATAAACACATGTATCTTGGTGGTGATGCTCTTGAGCTGCCTACACTAACTGTCACCCATTTAAATGAGATGTGCCAGCTTACGCAGGAAATCTGTGGCGAAATGGAGAACTGCGCACTAGTCTGAATCCAAAGGAAAGCGTTACCCGCCGGTTATTTTTCCTGTAGACGAAGTTGCACTGTCTCAGCCACCAGCAATGACATGGAGATAGGCAGGACTGCTGTCAGGTTCCCAGCGGCAGGAAACAAACTCCCCATTAAATACCTGACCAGACAGGTTCACCCCACAGGTGAGGCAGTGGGACCAAGGCACAAAGTACAGGAGGAGTAGCGGGCCCGGGTAAAGCGGATTGCTCTGCCATAGAGGTAGCCTGGTATGAGAAGTAAGGAGGTTTGTCTTTATAGCCCTTTTTCCTGCATAGGACTGCGGCCAGGATCTCTGAAGTACCTGCAAAAGACAGAGTAGTTTTGCTCTTTTGGAGCTATGAAAGGGAGGAGGAAGGATCTCTTCCTATCGCAGATCCATGTTACGTGCCCGTTATCTCGGCAGCGCGAACACGCGCAGGAGAGGAAGACCCTTCCTCCCGGTGCAAGAGGGGCAGCGAGGGGCTCTGGGGGGTGTGAGGTTGGTTTGGTTGGTTCAGTCGTAGCCTGCAGTCTGTTTCGCAGCAGGGAGCAAGGATGCAACACCACTTTAAAGAGGCATTTCAGATTAACCCCCACCCAAGCATAACTAGAGAGCCTCAGGGGGCACTCTCCGTTCAGCAGTTCGTAGTGTGGGCTGTGTGCAAATAGCACTAGCTAGCACAACATTATTTAACCTTTAGCGTGTTTATTTGGCGGTAGAATAAGTTTTGATTTTCCCATTTATAGAGATTCTGCTGGGAGGAACAACATATTTCACGCTAGCCGTTGCAGTTCCTGAGCAGAGTAATAAAGCAGAGTGATGGATAAGGCACCCCCTCACTCCCTGGGCTTTATTATGCATTTCTACATAAAACTATTTTCAGTATTTTGAGAAGGAAGTCCTGACAATCAGCACTGGTGTTTATGAAACTCCAGACCCTATCCAAGAGTCCCCCGACACAAATGTTCTTCCTCACAGAAGGTACTGTTTCCTTAGTTCTTTCACCTCTTTAGAGCCATTCCCTACAACTCTTTTGTAGACATTTTCCATCTGAATAGACTTTATTTAGGTTTTGTGCGTTTAGGCAGCTGTTTAGTTACTCCATCAGAAAATCAAAAAAAGCCCCCCAGAAACTCAGAAGGTTGCCTGAAGGCCTTACACAGGAGGTTTTTTGTCCAGGCAAAAACAAGGAAAGTGCTAGGGCTCTTTTCAAAGCTTGTCCAGTGTTGCGTGCTTATCACTATTCCTCTTTGTGCTGGGAACGGCTCGGCTGCCCTGTGCATTCTGTTGCTGTTTCTCAAAGCTTCAGCACACAGCGTGAGGAATCACAGTTGTTTGTTCATCATTAACAAAACTTGTTTACAATACTCCGTAGCTGTAGAGTGCTGTTAAAGGCACTACTGGATTTAATAAGGCCACTCATGTACTTAAAGTTACTTGCGTGCTTACATACTTTGCTGAATCAGTGCTTAAGTGAACTGCCTAAAATCACTCTACATGTCTAAGAAGCCAGAACTCCTGACTCCTAGTTCTGTGCATTAACCGCAAGATTATCTTTCCCCTCCTGGGAGATTCAAACTCAGTGAATTTCAGAATGACCACTACTGAATGACGGATGAATGAAATGGTACACATAAAAATAACTATGATCCGAAGTTTTCCCTCAAACTAAACATTAGCACAGACCCATCTGAAGTTTCCATTTGAACATTTCCATTGCTTTAAAATTTATTTTCCATGTTCATGTACATCTCGATTCTGGCCCAAACCAGAAGGTGAAGTGCCAAAATACTGTACGAAAGGATATTTTTGTGGTCCAAGTGCAAGCATTCAATGCTGAAAGTCTTGCAACAAAGCTTGTTCTCACAAGGTCTGCAGCCAAGTCTTGAAGATTTCAAGTGCTTAGATAGTATAAGGCCAGATCCTTGACTTCAGTGGAAATATACCTGTTCATGCCAGCTGAAACTCTTAACACGTAACAGCCCTAACACATATTCAGTGTCTTTCTATTCCACTATTACTGTAATACCTAAGTGCAGAAAACACCTGGTGAAATATTCCAAAGCCCGTGTGCCTCCTTGGACCTCTATCTCAGAAAAGATAAAAAGAAGGAAGGAAACCTGTAAGCACTGGGTAGTGTCCTGCAAAGTCAAATACAATTTCATCATCTTAGAAACCCCCCCTTTTTTTTTTTTTTTTTTTTTTTGGTAGTGCATGGCTTAATAGTCAGAGGGCAAACTGTGGGCTGTATTACGCAGTGCTGACGGTAAACATTTTGAATGAGCAAACATCCAACCCCTACATCAATGGACACTGCATCACATGAGCCATCTGCTCTACCTTTTTCCCTTCCAATACACACAAAAACCCCAAAAATCCCAACTCGGAAGA